>NC_088988.1:7074935-7374935 GCF_963932015.1 Anas acuta | reverse complement strand
TGTTGTCCTACTCACTTTATTTTGTTTGTCAGCCCTATAGTAGATTTTGATTGCCAGTGGGGGCACCATTAAAACTTAATCGTAAATACAAAACCAAAAAAGTCACAAAAATAATGAAATTCCCATTTGAAGAAAAAGTTTCAACCTCATTAATTTTTTGAATAGCACTAGAGAATCTGCACCATATGTGATCCCTGCAGAAGGGAAAAAGGTCATTTTTTCTCTAAACAAAAGAGGAGGAATATCCTTTGCATCTTCAACTTATTTTTTAATCCCATGTTACAAAACGTGTACTTGCCTCCAGTGTATTTATTGCTGTCTAGTAGGACATCTGCTACCTTGCTGCTAACATCTGTCTACCTATGATCACGTAGTGTTAGGCATAATTTTGTCCTTAATAGCTTTTCTCTCTCTCTTTTTTTTTTCTTTCTTTTTATCTCCTCCAATAGACTGTATTTTGTGATTCAATAATTAAAACTGCTTTATTTTATTTTTTTTCTAATTAAGATGTACAAATCCTCATAACTGCAAAAGGAATAGATTTGGATTCTGGATAAATATTCTTTTGTTTAGATTCTGGATCCTTCTTCAATTGTGTGACAAGAACTAATCACTGTGATATTAAAGGACTTGGGAATACACCATAAATTGACAAAAGAGGAAAAGAAATACTTTGAAGGAAAGAAACCTGTAGTGGGATTAAAAAGTAGATTGCACCCTGCTATCAAATTGCCATACAAGTTATTCATTTTATCCTCTTACAATGGCGCAAGTTCATGTTTTTCAACAGAGTGATTATCTGAAAATCAAATGCATGTGCCTGAAGTAAATAAGGACAAACTCCATGCAGTAGGGACAACAAGCACAAACCAAACAGGCAAAGATATAAGCACACAAAATAAAGGTAGATTAAATACAGCTTCAAGCATTCTGATAGACCCTTCTTCAAATTCCTCTTTAAGTAATTTAGAAACCTAAAACTGCAGTCTAAATTGCCTGGTAATTCTCTTGGAACAAAGATGCAATCCTTCCGCCAAAACGCGCATTACTGGCATGTCATGGCACAACTGCACAGGAAAAACAAATACTGGAGTTCACTATTGCTTATTCATCAGTTAAGAGAGTCAGGGCATTTTACTGCAAAAGTTTACTTACATCACAGTATAAGCGTGTTTTAGTAGCAATAGTTTGAAAGTCATGTAACGATAGCTAAATCCTAGGATTTGCATCTTACTCAGTATCGAAACCTCATCTGGTTCCTGAATGCATGCAAAAGTTCTGAAAGGGTGATTAGTTTTTATTTGAAGATATAGTGATACATGGAGGTGATCATTTCTCAGCAATTTCATTACAGTTTGTTTTGGATAGCTGGGTGTTTGGCCAGAAGCCAACTCACATGAAACCTCTTAACTTTTTTTTTTTTTTTTTTAAAAAAAAGCTTTCAGTATTCTATTTTACTTGAAATAAAATGTGTGAAATTTATCTAAATTAGATTAAGGTGCACCTTTAAAATATAAATTCAGCTAACTTTAGTTCACAAATATATATAAGTATATTTAAAAATACAGTTTACAGTTTGATTGAAATAATGTATGACATCACTAAATACATTTTTTCTTTTAATGACCATGTCATTAAAAAAAAAAAAGTAGATGTTTTCCATCTCCTGTACTAACACAAACACATCAAATTACTAGTCTACTAATGATTTCAGGTAATGTTGGAAGATTCTATTGAAAGAGACTTAATTAATTAATTAATTGGGTTTTTATGGCACACAAATGTAATACTAGTGGACAATTCTTACTAACATAGCCAAATGCAAGTGTTGGAGTTCTCAGCTATGAGCCAGGCTGATCATACTGGATCCCAAACCTTTTTGCAGTATGTTACAAAGCTCAAGTATTCTTGCAGTTTCAGAAAAGAAGCTGTCTGACAGATACTGCATAGTTAAATCCGGGTTATTATTATCATTACCACAACATATTATTAGAAGCTCCATAAGCAGTCATGTATTTTGGAGAGGCACCGATTTCAGACACAGAATGTATTCAGCAAATATAAATTAACAGATTGTCTTTTGCTTCATAAATTCAAAATATTTTTGAAAACAAAAAATCTATTCCATCCCAAAGCCTCTAAAAATATGAAACACTATTGCATTAAAAATACATACATATTTATCAGGAACCCAAAGGTCTCGTCAAAACCTGAACTATTGGCAACTATTACAGTATTATGATGCTGTCTATTCACCCCAAATCAGCATTGGAGCAATGTTATTAAACTGGTAGGACTTCCCACCCACACTTAAGAAAGCTCTAGTGCTTCACACTAAACGAGAGAAACACAATTTGCCTGCATACAAGGATGACCCAGAAAGCTAAATCTTTTCCCCAGGAAAAATAGATAAACTTGTGCTGAAGTTCCTAAAATGGCAGTGCATTCAGCTGTTACCTAATAGAGTCTGATGTTGGATCACTGAGTTTTCCCTGGAATTTAACATCTCTGCATGAAGTTCTTTCAATAAATAACCCAGCCCAGGTGGTTGAATAAAGAAGTCTGATGCAAAAATCAAACAAACAAACAAACAAACCAACCAACCCTTTGATCTCAGTAATGACTAGCAAGTCAATCAAACTTCTCTAATGCTTTGTCTCATACATCAAGGCTTGAAATCCGGAGTCGAAGCCAAATACCGGTCACTGTGTTGAGCCAGCTGCAAATGCATACCACTTATGACAATGCATCTGTTTATAGGACACTGGAATAAAATGTCTGTGGTGGTGCTTTGCTAATTACATGCACAGCAGTCATAAAGCATCAGCCTCAACCCCTGAAAAAAAAAGACTTTTGTATAAATGGAACTGCATCCTATTAGCACTTCAGTCCCCAGCCTCAAAGGGCCCGGAAGCATGTAGGAACAATATACCTCATTTTCCAGAAGTGCTGGTGGATGCCAGGGCAAAATAAAATAAAATAAAAAGCTAGCCATTGTTTTGCTCCAGCTGAAAAAGAATCTGAGATCAGACCCTTATCTCACCTCTACCTCAAGGTAGCTCTCAATTTAAATGAAGTTTCCCAGTTTACGCCACAGCATAATGTGGCCCTATGTATTTAAAGGATTTGAAAAACAAAACAAAACAAGAAAAACTACAGTCCTACAGCTGTAAATATGGACTAAGTCCTCAACGCCACTGCATGTTGCATTTAATCAAACAGAATTTTCAGAGCGTGGTACCCATATTCCTGCATATACATTCCCTTACACCTTCCAGGACACTTGCTCTGCCTCTCTGGATTTGTAATCAGCCCCACTGCTCCAGGTGTCTCCTCCTGAGTGCCAGGAAGCAACTCTCCAGGACCTTTTCCAAAGTTCTCCTTTGCCTGGTCTGACAGAATGCGTCTCCCCAAAATTTGACTCCTTGGACTGTCACATACAATATTAAGACTAATTCAGTATATTCCCTCCCATCCCTTTCAAAGCTTTTTCTGCTTGTTTAGCACAGTAACTTTTAGCCGTTTGACACCCTCCATGTTTAATCTCTGTGCTACCATTCATTGAATGGACTGGTGTAATTTGTTCACAATTCTAAAGGACAGCACAAAGAAAAGTAATTTTCCCTGGTAATAAGATATATACACACTGAAGCCAGGAAGGGAAAGCACAAATAAAGCCAGATTATCTTGCAAAGTCTCTGGCTGCTCCTTAATGCTAATTTAAGTTTCTATCAATAGGCAGCTCCTACTGCATGACACTTCAATACTGATTCACTGCAAACGTAGGAAGTGGTAAGCTGAATCATCCAAATGAAATGCTCGGTATCAGAGGCAGCAATGACAAGGCCTTGAGCTCTTTCTTTCTGCCTCACTTCTGTCTTTGCTTTTATCTGACACGCTCAGCACGAACCCAACAGAACCCAACATGCAAGGCCCAGCTACCTACACTTGCTGATCTTCTGGACTAGAGCTGGAAAAACAATATCTAGCTAATAACATTTTGGTTCCACTGATAGCAGTCACGGATTTAACTTTTTTTTTTTTTTTTTTTTTTTTTTTTGGTATGTTTTCTGCATTTCTTTGTGTGTGCTTTCAGAAGTTTCCACCCCACCTGCTCACTTCTCTGATCGGCCCAAGAGGTCTGTGTCTTCTCAGCTGGATGCTGCCCACACAAACAGCTAACAAAGACCTGGCAACAGAGAAGGGTGTGAAAATCACTTAAAGTGTGTCAGACACCTTTCGAATAGAAATTTCCTCCACTCCATTGCCAAGCCACAGCACCTACTTATTTTCACCCTCACTTGCACTGAGTACTACAGAGACAGAAACTCCTGGAATGAAGGCAGGAGTTATCATCCTTTATTCTGCTCAAACAGGACTGATCCTCAGCTGTGCTTACATGGCAAACTGGACGACCCAGTTCTTACAAGCTTACAAGCATCTTATGTTATTCCACTTCTTTGTTTTCTGAATTGTAGAAAAGGAGGGAATAATAACACTGCAAGATAAAAGGAAGTAATCCCACATACAGCACAGATCTCTGTTTAGGTCCAGACATTTGGAAGTGCTTAGGACCCAGAGAAATCAAAGCTAGACTTAGCAGATTTTGAGGACTGTAAAGACCCCAGCAGTGCTTGTTGTGACATGGCCAGTGTTTCAAAAGCTCTCAGCACACAAGGTTCTTCTGAACTCTTTTGAGAATCTAGATCTAAGTCTCGCATTAGGAGCTGCTGTGTGCTTAGCATACTTAAGTATCAGATCTCTATTGTGGGCTCTCCTGAACCCTTTTCAAAATCTGGTCTGCACTTTAAACATCCAGCTTCACACATTGTTTCAGTCCTTAGAGGATTCAAGAGGTTTATAATGAATTTTTAAAATTGTGAAACTTGAATGAAAAGTGCCTTTTAACAGCTATATAAAGTAGGTTATCTCAGGCAACACATTTGTTATTGTTGCTACAGGAGGTATATGCCAACTATAAATACCATTTATTAGCAATGAGTGATAAAGCCTCAGTGTAACTGAAGGCTTAATAGCAGAATGAATTAACTCCCGTTCATACTGCTGCAACTTTAATTCTAACATTAGGCATTAAGAGAAAAACGCATTCCTAATGCATTTCACCAGTGAAGAGCCAAATGTAAACAAACAGATAAAAAACAAGTTGCCAGTGGCTACAAGCCATTAGGATTGAGTAGTGCTTAGCTGCCGTAGCCCTATATAGATATTATCCTTTTCTGAAAACGGAAGGACTCGATGTTTAATATTTTACTGTTGATTTTTACTATACCACACCCCTATTATTATTATTATTTTTTTTTTGAAACTCCGCAAGACAGTAGCCAGAGTGGAAGAAAACAAATCAACTTAAATATCTTTTCACACTATTGGAGAGGAAAACAAAGACAGACTTTTTTTTTTTTTTTAATTTTGTGTTGCTGTTGTTGTTTTGTTTCTGCTTTTTAAGATTTCAGGGTGGACAATAACAAGAAGAAGCTGGAAAATATTTGCCCTTCTTCCTTACTGAAAGTCTTGAAAACCACAACTCCCACTCCTGGAAGCCAGGAAAAGGTGCAGACAGGCTAACTGGGTACTAGGAGGAAGCAGAACAGGCCTCAAACCTTTGATGATCTAGATCTAAGATTCACAAATCCAGGCTTTGTTTTGCTGGAAGACAAGAGTTGGTAAAATGTATTGCTGAGTTCAGCATCCGGAAGTATGGATGAAATTGTTTGAAGGGCTTAACATACAAGATTCAACTACACAGAGGGTCTTCAGAAACCCAAATCTAAACATTACAATTGAAGCCATTCTCTACCAGACTGGAGAGTGATGTGGGATGTCTTTATTTCATAGACAGGAAGGTCCATAAGGATAAGAATCTCAAGTAAAACTCACAAAAGAGGTGGACTAAGATGGTGATATTAAACAAATATTTTGCACGTCACTATAGCTTTGGATTATGAATTAGTTATCTTGTAACTGCTTAGACCTTCCAAGAACATTCTGAGTTTACCAAGTACCCCAAATCATCTTGTGCCTTAACATAATGAAAAGATAAATGTAGTCAGTGTTTCCAGTAGCTGTCTACAGACTCCTGAAAGCCACGGCCTGTTTCTTGTACCCCTTCATCAGCGTGTTCACTCCCCTTCAAGATAAGATCTTCTCTCTGTGTCCCTCAGAAGTACTACCGTAGCTAAGGTCCAATACTCTGAAATAAACTTTGGCAGATGGTAGAGGAGAGAAATAACAGAAGGTATTTTGAATCAAACAATGTTTGGGTATTTTGCAATATAGAGGGTTCTCTACAAAGATATTCTGTTCACATGCTGCTAGTGACAAGTTAGAAATTAGTCTCAATGGGAAACAAAGATGGAGACCAGGTGGATTCCAACAAAACCCACACCCATCAGATCACCTGCTCCTCTCTCTCTCCTTGCTCCTTCCTCTCTCAGAATTTAGATTTCAGCAGTTGCTCTTAGACACTGTCCCTATCTAACCACCAAGAACATGTGGGAAACAGGCTTACATTTTTCCTTTTTCTCTTCATGAAAGCCCTCCTGCAAAGGTTAGGAAATATCCTACAAAGCCAAGGGTTCCCTAGCTTGCATACACTGACTGTAGTATTTGCAAAGGCAAAGATTAACCACATTTGTAAATCAGATCCCTTGTGTTTGTGATGGTTCTGATTTATGGCTTTGTAATCTTCAGAGCCCAAATTGCAGGGAAGGAAAAATGGATATTGGAAGAAGTCGTAGCAGATGTGTTCACTTCTAAAAAAGAATGCACAACATGTGCTGCAAAATAAAAGCACCATTTGGCAACATAAAATATCTTGGCATCTGTGTGAATTTGTAACTGCAGTAAAATATTGATATGGCTGATAAAGCTGAAGTTCCGTTTTCCTCTGTCTCTACATGTGTATGCCTTGAGAGAAAGTTTCCTTTTTATACTGCGGGATTTTCTTTGTTTATTTTGGATATTTTTTAATAGTTTCTTATCACTTTGCCTGACAAAATGGTGATAAATGAAGTTTTTTAAAAAAAAAGTTCTGATAACTAAGCAGATGACATTTTTTGTGGCTTCAGTACATTGAGGAAATATTTGCCTGTTTTTCCTAGACCTGATGAATTTTAATGCTTAATCTTAAAAACAGTATGAAATTAGTGGATGAATTTCTCTTACTTAACAGTCAATGTATATCTCCTTTTAACTAGTGCTGAGAGTTTTGACACTGATTGGAAATAGTAAAAAATGTCTAAATGTCCTTTGTACAGAAATACTCTTCTTTGGGAGATTATTTTTTTATTTTTCAATGGAAACATAAACCAAGAAGGAATTATGTATTTAAGTACATAGGTCCAACTCCGTGTTTTAGGCCATTATTTACAGAAACCATCTGTGAAGTTCATGCCTGTGTACAGGTTTGGTTTCCCATTCCTTCCCTAGGTTTGAGGCTATTCACACCTCACAAGCAATTCAAATTAATAAGGTACTGGAGGTTTGAAGCTGACTGCGAAGATCCATGAATCTGTGAATTTTGTTCATACTTACAGGGAGACTTTCTGTTCTGAGATAGCTAAAGTGTGAAAAAATTCCTTCAGAAACTATGTCTCAGCGCATTTGACCTCCGGTGTACCTGGCTAGAATAGAACAAGCCCATAAAAATGAAAATGAATGAGCATTACTATGTTAAATATTTCTTATATTAAAGAAAACTGTCCCCCCTCTCACCCCTTCCCAAGGCCTTAATCTCTATTTCAAAACCAACTTTATCAGATCTACATCTGTGACAAGCCAATTTTACCTCCTCCACATAACCAATCACTGTGCACCATTAAAATACCACTGCATCCAGGTTTTTGAGTGAGCCTAAAAGATTATGAATATTAAGAGTACTTCAAATGTAATTTCCTTTTCATAAAAAAAAAAATGGTGTCTGCTCTGAGTGCTGATATAATATGTGGAGGCTGCACGCTTGTTCTTTTAATCCATAGCAATTAGTTTCTATCAGGATATACTCCCACTCTCTTGAGAAGTTTTATAAACTGGGGGGGAGGAGAGAGGAAAGCAAAGAAATTCTACCTTCTTAAATCGGAATAAATCAGCCATGAGGCTATCATGGGTCTGTAATGGACCATAAAAAAGTCTACTGCAATCACATTTGCTGTCACTTATTATCTGTTCTGTGAAAAAATAAATAATAATAATAAAAAAATCCCATTCAATGCCTTTTATATGCTTACATTCCTGTTAAGACTATTAAACACCTATGCTTCATTCACCCCATCACTGAAATTACAGGAGTGTGAGGAAGAAGGGGAATACATACTTGTATTACAAGTTTACAGTCAATACCAGAAACAAGTCAATAGTTAAAGAAGAGCTAGTAGCTTGTGAGGACTAAAAGAATTTCACTTGCAGTAACAACCTAACTCCTGTAACACGCACCATCCAATTTAGCATTTCATACCTAGCTTTCAGGTTATTGTGATGAGATCACTGGCTTGTTGCTTTTTACAGTTCTCAGCGTTATTATTCAAAATGAACACATGGGTTATTTTCAGAGCTTCACAGGAGACTTTCAGCAGTTGCAAAGATAGCTATTCCTGGAAACCAGTAGCAAACCTAGATATGAACAATGTTTCTATATTGCAGTACCACTTTCTGCTAAGTTGATGTTGGCTGCAGATGAAGTTTGATGCAAGTCAGAGCCATAGCAGAAATAGTCTGAATTCAAGGAAAAGACCAGGTTTGAGAAAACAAGCTTGTTTCCTGCCCAGGAGAGAGTTACTGTGGTGCACACTGCTTTCCTACCAAAAGTCTCCCCTATGAAATATTAAAAGAGTTTCATTTAAGAATCAATCAACTTTCATGTTCAGAATTCATGGCCTTCTCTATATAAGGGTTGGTTGCCCTCCACAAACAACTGGCTAACAGCAAGTAAGTTACCAATAGCTTCTCTACTATTTTTATTAAAAACTAAGTAAATAGCTTATCCATCTGGCCATATGCATTACATTACAAACATTGGCTGCCAACAAATTATTGAATTAGTTCATTTAATGGAACCCAAAAGTGTTTTAGCAAGAAAACTCCTTTGTTATTACTGAGATTTTATTTAAACAACATCATTTATTGAAAAATTTCAGCTGTATATATGTGAACATACAGTTACCTACATAATCTTGAATAAAAAACTTCTTATGCACAGAAAAAGAAAGTAACCATTTGCTTTAGGGATATGACTTAAAGTACACAGAAACAAGCTCACTCTCATCCCCTTTTTTCCTAATAGTAACAGACCTTTCTTCATTAAACAGTGAACCATCAGCCACCCCAAAGTAAGAACAATCACCATTGCTGAAAGAGGGAACAAAAAAAAAAAAAAAAAAAAAAAAAAAAAAAAAGCTAAAATAAAGAAAGGAACTGATGAACAACAGCACTTCTTATTGAAAAATATGCCAAAAGAAGCAAGGTTACCTCTTTTCTATAGAACAACACAATGCTATGCAATACTCTTTTCAAGCTAGCTTGAGTATAGCAAGTGGTACTGATGCATCTGCTTTACATCCTTCTCCCTGTGCAAGACAGGCAAGAGTGATCCCTAGGCACTTAGGCAGCTGCACAGCCCAGTTTCTGGCAGCTAATTCACTCTGCGCTAACTTGGCTTTCCTTACTGCACACTGAATTGTGCCACACAGAAAAAGTCAAAGAAGCAGATCTGGACTGGTTTCATCCTTTCCACTCTTAAGGTCTGTGTATCTGATGAACAGAAATAGAATAAGCAGAAGCTTTCCCTGAAAATATTCACTGAGCAAATGATTCATCCCCTGGTTAAAAAGTAGCTACGTACTGACACCCCAACAAAAGCATGTGGCTATTGCCTTAACAGACACTGAAGCAATAAAGGCTTGACAGGTGGAGTAGATGTAGGTTTAGAGGCAAAAAAGCCCTCATCAAGCTTTTCAGTCCTTCGTTGATGTGTTTCTTTTTAGCTCAATTTTTGTTTACCGCCTGTATTTCAGCCTGTGACTGAACAAAAGAGCAGCTGCTGAATCTGGTAATATTGTTCAGCTTAGGCATTGCTTAGCAAATCCGAACAGTGTTAAATGGCTTTACTTTATTAGACTGCAGATTTGAATTGCTTAGTCTGTATTTCACTGTGTGTGTCTGAAGATGCCGATACATTCCTTTTGTAGTACACATGCATTTATTGAAATACATACATATTTTAAAGCAAAGAATTATTGATTACTAAAACCAGAAGAAAGCAATGAGCTCTGCTGCCTATAATAGACGTTAAGAAATCAGGACACATAGGTTTCCAGTCCAGTCTGCTACTGAGTATATGAACATTGCTACTTATTAAATGAGAGTGCTTAATAAATAAGAATTTAACGTATACCTACATTGTAAAGGCCATAGAGTTCCATAGATGAACCAGGTCTTATTAGGGATACCATCACTCTAAGGTACAAGTTGCTTATTAATTGCATTTAAATATTCTACATACCACTTGGACACAAAGGTGTGTGTAACAATAAGGAATTAAAATCAGCTGTCTTCAGTTTCTAGATTTAAAGACTATTGGTTAACTATTTTTCATTTTATATGAGCCTCCATTTGTAAAGCCAATAGGATCTTTAGTATCTCCCCATACAAAGTTATGCCTGCTTCATCACTGAGCTCTCTAAAGAGCCTACCAAGAGCCAATCCTGGCCGCTCTGAAACTGTGAAAGACCAGATACAAAACACTGCATTAATGCTTCTAAATAATGACTTCTTTAAACACAAAACAGAACCAAAACAACCACCACAACTTCTAGCAACTGAAAACATCATGTGTTCATAAGGCAGGTTTTCATGCCTGGTTTTAAGGATTGGGAGGCCAATCCTTAAATCCTTAATCTCCAGGTGTGTGCAAGTTTTGGAGTCCACAAGGCTGTAAAATGGCATGGCCATACTCAAACACCTTGTGTCTCTTGAGTTCATTCAGCCCTAGTCATTTGAAGGCTAAACAGTGGTATTTTGTACTCAGTGGAACTTGTCTGTTAAACAATAACTTGGCCTGCAGCCAGAAATGGATACTTAAACAGAAATCCAGTTCTTACAGATGAAAACTATTCTACAAACTTACAGAGACAGCATGCAGCCTGAAGAGCTTTCAGTATGTTTGTATTCAAAGAACAGTTACTGCCAAGCAGCACCTTGCAGGTCAGAAAGACAAAGCAGAGGAAATAACAAAGTGCACTGATAGCAAATTGCCTCGGCATGCAGTGAAAATGGAGCATGTACTCAAAATCGGTGCTAACCTGTCACATGTATCTGACAAGGGAGGAAAAAAATAACAAAACACCACAGTGCGAGTCTTACCTACAGAGAAACTGCTAAAGAATGTCTGGATTTACTGTAAAAGTGACAATGATGTGTCCCATGGCGGAGTCCCTTAGTGACTGTGATTAGGAAAACTGGAACAACAAGTACAAATGAAGCCGTGAGCCTGCTGAATTGCTTTGATGCCTGGGCTTGGGTTCAATTCTCATCATCACACTGATAAAACAGCTCTGTCATTATAAGTGCCTTAATTTTCCTGTGAATTATCAGACATTTCTGGCATTCAATTTACATACACTTTTTAAGCTATATTCACTATTTCAGCCAAAAATGATGGCATTTTTAGCCTGGATAAGCCTGAACATTTTTATTCACATCAATTCCAAGCATATTCAAATGACTTAGAGGTACAGCATCTCAGTCATATTTTAATTTTTGACCCTAATTAATTCATCAACTTCATAACTATTCTTCTCATCTGAAACTTGTTCTTAGCTTTTCAACCTCTGCCTTACTGCTTCAACTTTAAAGCCAAAATGAGAATCTCAGCTCCCTTTCCTCTTTTATTAAGATGATTTAAGTTATCTGGAATTTTTCCCACTCCCACAAATAGCAAGCTTTCTTTTGCATTTTGGTAACATATATGAGTTGAGAGAAAGCCAGCTTCCACCAGCAACCAAAGTGGAAGAAGCTTAATGCTGAACAAGTACTTAACGGTGCACATTTTGTCTTGAACTAAATTAATTTCTCTACCAGCACTGCAACAGCCAGGGGAGTAGCATTTCTCAGTATAAAATACTTACTTTTAAATATTAAAAATACAAAGTGCAGCACAAACACTTCATTTGCCAATATCCCAAAGACATTAGCTAAAACCAGTTTAACAAAGGTCAAACACAGCAGAAAAGCCCTCCAGGTCAGAGTGTTACAGTTGAGTGGATGTGGATGCTATGATATTTCTCCCCTTGTTCCTGCAATTGTGCTGGCCTCCTGAGCTTAACAAAAAACGTGAGAAAGTAGCACTCCCTGTTTCTGCACTAGTGCTAGCGATGCCATCACCTTCTTCTCACAGAACACTGTCCTGGTCTTCTGCTTGTGTTGTCATTGCAGATCCTCAGCAAGTGGGTCCGGGAGCGCATGGAGAATCCACTGGCTTGCTGACACGAGACAAATAATCCTCTGCTCGCCAAGGGCAGAGCTACTGGTGCAGAAGATAATTAAACACTGGCTATTGCTTTTTTTCTCAATGCACTTGGAAAGGAGATTAAAAGAACAAGGCTTGGAACTAAATCCTAGGCTGCATTATTGCCTTGATATGAGGTATAAGTGGACAGAAGGGAATTCAAGCATCAGTGGAGACGGGGTTTTCACACGTTTTGAGAACAATAAGAATATTTGGGTTTGCATCAGAAATACTTGTCTGAAATTAACCGAGCAGGTAATTACATAAGAGCAGTTTTATTATAGCACCAGGGCTACCAAAATGCTAGACCAGTATTGCCTGGTTCACATTTCACTATCAACACGGTTTTTCCTAATTAAGTATTTCCCCGAAGAACGTATTCTTTGCAAGGCAAATATTTCACAAAATCTCATGTTCTGACACTTCCATTTTGGTAGTACACCACAGACCAGACAATCATTGTTTTATGTTACAAACTTCACACTGGTAATAGCCTGTTTCTTATCAGGCTCAAAGGAAGACTAATTTTAAGACTTCAACAAGTTACTAGCAAATTGCATTATTGGTAGAGTTTTACCTGACTCTGCTTCACTTTTAGCTAGTACGCAAAACCATGTCAATATTTTTGCCATATGGATAGCATCAAATAAAAATATGTCATATTCCAAGTATACCAAAGAGACTATAAATTGATTATAGATATGAATAGAGGTAGTAAATTATTAGCTAGGCAAAACAGTCTAATAACTGTATATACCATGTCTACAATACCTAAATACAGCAGATTGGTCCCACACTTGAAGGCTTGTCTTTTTTTGGTTTTGTTTTGTTTTTGTTTGGTTTTGTATGCTTTTTTTTTTTTTTTTTGGTTTTGCATGTTAGATCAAAAAGAAGGTAAAAGAAGGAATATAACCTGTAGTATTTTAAAGTCCTGAATCATATTCTTAGGGATAGAAGCTTAAATCAAGATAAAAACCTGTTCTAAGGCTACAAACTACTCGGAGCTATTTAGGTAAAACAACTTGCTAAGCCCTGTACAAAATAATAGACCATTCAATTGTCATTATATGAAGCTGTTAACAAATATGGAAAAACAATAAAAAGAGAACGCTGCTCCCTCCCCAACATGAAGAAGGACAAGATGAATTTGGATCTTCCGTGAGAGTCAGAGATAGTTGGTTAACATATTTAAGAATTTTTCTCCATTTCAACTACTAATTCTTAAAGCAGAGAATGCATCTGCCTTGTCTTGAAGGTACATTACCTTAACAATAACTTCTGATTTAATTCTGATCCTAAAACCTATGAAAAACAGATGGCAGAGTGACACAACTAAGGCTCCAAGATAATTTCTATTAGCAAGGAATAACTCAAAAGAACTCAGGAGTCATTAGTGTCTCTTTTCAAATCACGGTATCACAAACCACCACCACCAAAAAATAATAATAATAATAATAATGATAATACAAAAAAATAAAATAAAATAAAAGCTCTACCATTCTGAAAACAAGCCTTAGTATAGTTAATATTCATTATGGATAGCATTTCTTTACCCCAATGTTTTGTGCATCTCTGCTCTGACACTGACACAGCTGAATAAGAAGCTCAGAGACTTTTTGGCTTTCACATACAGCTACTGTGAAAGGCCACTAAATAAACTGATTTTGTTCCACTGTCCCAGCAATGACCTCAGTCCTGTCTGAGGAGCTAATTCAATTCCAGGGACTCTCACTATCAGATGCTGTCAATTTCCCCCCCCCCCCCCCCCCCCCCCACACACACACACACATTTTTTTTCGTAGTAATATCTAATATGGACTAGAGTTACTAGAAAGTGAGCTGATACCAGCAAAATTCACTTCAATTAGGGCATGAGACGGCACTGGAATTTGTCCCCTGGAGGAAGAGAGACTATCACTTTTGATTCACATACCTGAAAAGGTTGCCAGTAAATAAAGAAGCACCATCATATAAGCAAGACTTCTGCTTGCAATTTAGGGAAAATACTTTATGTACATCTACTTCTTATGCTAGTGAAGGAATCTAAACAAAATGAAAATCTTATATTTTGAATTCATGCATTATGAAGGCAACCCCACACTCCATTTTCTCATTTCCTTTTGTTTTGTCAGTTCAAAACTGAATCATTTATTAGAAATTTCTTGGGGAAAAAAATGAAGATATTTTGGGAATTTAAATTATTCCCACATAAAAAGCACAATAAGCCCCTTTTACTTTTTTATTTTTCCTGTCTCCTTTTTTTTGTTTGTTTGTTTATTTGTTTTTTAACAAGAAGCTGCTTTCCACACAGAATAATCCATTGATTTCTCAGTGTTAATGGTTTGCATGCACAGGCATTTGAGATTTTACTTTGCAAACAAATCAGAACTTCTAAGAAGTTCTTAACAGTTTCCAGCTTTTCTCAGTAATTTCACTGAGAACTTCTGGGTCTATTGTGCTGGCCTTTCCATTCAAGGTAGGATTCTGCTCACAGAAGTTTCCTATAAAATACAGTTTGATACCTCTGAAGCTGTACATGACCTCACCAAACTCAGGTGGGTAGGATTAAGCCCAGCTTTCAAAGCTCTTGAGAAGAGGCCTTCACTTCAAAGCAGTTCCATTATCTAATTTGCACTATCACACAAATAGTTATGAGAGTTAACACAAATTAAACACATTCAGTCTGAGATCAATTCAGTTGGTTTTTAGGAAAACTATGATAAATGAGTCTTTGTAAACTCAGAGGCTGCAATGCAAAGGGGCTGAAGTATTTTCTAAATTGGGAGGTAGGTTTGTAATGAAAGCACCAAAATAAATTCTGACTGGCCACCCGTGGGAAAATTTCCATCTTTTGGAAGACATCCGAGAAGCACAATACACAACAGAAAGAAACATAAAGAGAGTGCTTTGGCAAGCACTATTGCACAAAGCCCTGACACTATAGTCTTCTTCCCAATTCTGTATTTTGAACTCACATGATGTCGCCAGATTTAGTTATGCCTCAGATTTAAAATGAGAGGTATTAACACCTGCCAGCCTCTCTTTTATGTCCTTTTTCTTGATTCTTTCTTCTTTTTCCAGTCTGTCTTGGTTTTCTTTCTAGTTACTACTGCCAGCTTAGATGCAATGTTGCTTAGCTTTTACTGCAGACCAGGGACTAACAAAGAGCTCCCAATATTAACGATGATGACAATACAAGTTTGCCTAGTCTCAGACTAGCTGCACCTCTGGTTCTCTGCTGGTAACAGAGAATGAAGAGGTAGCTTTTGCTTGAACCATTTATCTTTGCTTATCCTGGCTTGCCTTTAAGTAAGTGGCATCTAATTTCTATGCCAAAAATCTCAACACTGTGTTATTCTGCCTTTTTTTCAAGTTAATAGTTATAGCTTCTGAAAGTCTATTAAGCAGGATATTCCTCTATAAAAATGTATTATAGAAAGAAATAATAAAGATGACTAAACAATGACTAAAACAAGAAAAGATTTTCAGGGCTTTAATCTTTTTATTTGCATTTTTCATTGAAGTTATAATGACTTTACAGAGATTTTTCTTGCATGTGGGCCAAATACTCTGTTCAAAGATCTGAGAGGTGCAAATGCTTAGAGATGAACCAGAGTGTGAATTCCTCTGAATATCTGTACTTATTCCATCCCTGTTAGACACAGATGAACCTCTGATACTGCAGAAAGATCTTGGCACTGATGATGTGACTCCATAAGGAGAGGGGAAAATATTGAAAATCGTGCCTCTTTCATTGCCAGAAACTTCTTCAAAATGGAGGGGAGGATGAAGATGTTTATTGCATATTTTGTATCGATACTCAGTTATAGAGAGTTCATTTTACCATTACGAGACAGGAGTCTTTTGGCTCCCTGCCTATTACAGTAAATACCAACATTGGCGCACCATTGTGGAGATTGAATGCTCCCAGCCCTCGGGCAGAAGGTTTATAAACTTTGTGCCAAGACTGAGACTCCCAGACAAAGAAGATATGTCTCTGTCCGTGTGATTCAGCAAGGAAGAGTCTTGAAAAAGTCTCCAGCAGCACAAATAAAGATGAGAGGAGTATTCACAATTCGCACTTCTGAGATTGAAATACAGTGTCCTGCCATTTCTTTATATCCTGACAGAGCAAAGAGTGAGTCATAACTAGCTAAATGTTGTTTCCTTTATTCTCTTTATTTTCACATAATATTTTAGTGACTAGAAACCTAGAAAGAAAACCATAGGTAGAGCTCCATGCTTCACATACTAGTGCTCTTTCCTCAGGTCTCCTGGATGCATCCCACTGAACCAAGAGCTGCAGCGTGATGCCCAGACTGTTGCTCTGAAGGACTCATCCTCCATCTCAGCTGAGAACAACAAAGACACTCCTGCACACAAGTAGTGACTTCATGTCCACTCTAACAATAACTCACTTTTGCTATGGAAGCGGCATATGGACTTTCAACAAAAACACATTATGAAACGTAAGTGTACATGTTAATTTTCCCCTGGAGAATTATGTTTGGGCAGTTTCTCTAGGGCAGAGGTCTCAAATAGCCAAGACAAACATTAAATAATGACATGCATTGCAGACAGGGTTTACCCACTAGAGACTAAGCTCATGTAATGTCTAAGTACATAAGAACAATGCTTACTTTCCAGAACTTACAATCCACAGAGAGAGAGAGGACCAGAGAAGATGTGCCTGGGATCACCACACACAGCTGCAAGAGCACCAGCTGCATGACTCGCATCTGATCATCAGTCCTGCTGCCACTCACCAGCCAAGCAGCTTCCATGATTGCCTAAATGGTACAGTACCATCAGCACCAAATGCCACAGTCTTCAGCCTCGCCTGGTATTTCTCTGCTCGTATTTACCTAGCATTTTGCTGTGGGCTATTTAATATACTGTTATGTATTCATTTGTTGATACTGTTTTTTTGATGTCCCTTTATTATTCTCCAGAACAACAGACTGGCAAAAACTGAAGGATAATGGCCTATTCATAGTCTTAGCTCTAATTAGGAAACATATTTATATTCTGTGGAGAAATCACAATCATATCATAAGGATTGTATCAGCCATCAGAGGCTCACTTTAGTCTCACTGAAACACCTAACAGGTGTAGCGATGTTCAAAGGATTTATGCCATGGCAGCCTGTAATTCTCAGGCTGGCACAAAGATGTGGCACATAATTCATGTGACGTGGGAAGGGAATATCCCTAGCCTCCGATATTAGCTCCTGCATGTGTACCCATACAGGAAAGGGAAGCACTGGGACTGGAAAAGATCAATGAACAGCACTTAACTAACCTGAATAAACTGTAGCAGGGGGAAGGCACGGAGTGTAGTCTACTAATTTTAGAAACTAGTAGCCCTAATCAGTTGATGAGTATTTTCATTAGTACAGTATTTAGAAAGACCCCCAGATCACACTGGGATTTCTCTTCCAGATATTTCACATACTCCT
Organism: Anas acuta; assembly: GCF_963932015.1. NCBI lineage: Eukaryota > Metazoa > Chordata > Aves > Anseriformes > Anatidae > Anas > Anas acuta. The sequence goes on along the minus strand of NC_088988.1, from coordinate 7,356,957 downwards.
AAGATGAGTTCTGGCACAAAACCAGTCAGTATCTTTTATCCACTTGGAATTTGGTCTGCAAATGTTACATATGACTAATGTTTAGCTAGAAATTTGCAGGTCAGAGAGTTTACCAGCTTTAGAAAAATTTTGGCCTATACCATAACTTCGAACAGAAAAACAAACAAAAACTAAACAACAGAAAAAAATATATTCCACTTTTAATTTTTTTTTTTTTAAATGTGCCTGTGACCTGCAGGAAACCTGTCCACCTTCAGGGAAAGTTTGCAGGCACTGTAAGAGTAGGAAAAACAATAGCAGGCTTGTAACAGCAATTCTGAAACTGCCATTCAGATAGGCTTGCATCTCAGCAACAGACCGGATCAAGAAGGCAGGATTTGGGTGCCTAAGTTCCAAATTTCAACATTTATACCCGTCTACCATTTGCAAATTCCCTTTCTAACCCTGAGAGTAATAAAGTCCCCTAGAGTTTAGTGACATAGTAGAATGTGTTGCTTTGAAGAGCTACCCAAGCTTGGTCCATTTCTGCTCAGGCAAAGCACGTCAGCAGGGCAGATACACCAGCTCTGGTGCTGCAGCTCCTTCAGCGCTAGCTAGCATTCCTCCTCAGCAACACACTGTGTCACACAAACAGACCTCAAGCTTCTGCTGGTCATCTGTAAAATGTTTTTTGTTGATGAGCAAAGGCATAACAAGTCCTGGTATTGCACAGCTGCTAGGACTACCCAACACCATACATATTCAACTTTGCCATCCATGGGTTTCAATCACTTGGTAAGCTTGGTGTGTACCTAACTCCTCACTAAGGCTAATAAAGCCTAATAAAAGGAGTGGTACAGTAGCTAAAATATAGGCTACTGAAGATCCAAGTGTACATCCACCTTCTGGACAGGGAAGCTGTTAGTTCATAACCTCCCATAAAAACATCTTAAGTCTTAATGAATATGTGGGCATCAGGTTCTCCCCTGGTGCCAGTTTTCTACTTTGCTTTAAATAATTATATAGCGAGTAAATGAGTGTCTCGAGTAACACCAGTCACACTGGCTCCCTGTGTGTTTGGAGAACAGCTCTGCACATGCTTGTCTTAGATCCCCTTCCTCCCTTTATAATACAGAAGTCCCAACGTTAGAGTTGCTCATTTTGCTAGCCACCAGAATCCCTAAACTGCTAGTAATCAAACAACCATTTCACAATGCTTGGGTCTCCAGTAAAAAAAAAAAATAAATAAAATAAAATAAAAAAAAAATTCTGCAACAGTTGGAAGCAATCAATAAACTAATGAAAGCTGAAGTGGCTGTGAGGCAGCAAGACTTCTGTGTACCTAGAGCTGAAGCTGTTCTTTTGGCACACAGCTACTCTTTGAACTAACAGGAATGATTTTGTCTTTTTCTGCAGTACTCTGATTCACTACATCAAAAAAAAAATAAAAAAATAAAAACATTGCCTTTGTGAATGACTTCATTACAAGAATATCTTTCAAGAAGAGCAACATAAGAACACAACAACGGTATCGGGTCAAACAAAAGATCCAGTTAGACTGAAGCCTCTCAAAAAAGGATAAGAAGAGGGCAAGCATATGTGGTGCTTTCCCCAGACTTTCTTTTAGCCTTCAATCATTTGTGTTGAGTCCATGGACTCCTGGAGAAAGGTGTGGCTTCTGTGTATTTAGTAATGTTCAACAGGAATTTCTGTCATTAATCTGTCTGGCTTTGCCATGTAACATATTTTGTAGGACACATTTAACACCAGCTAAATTATGCATTTTAAACACTTGGATTGGAAACTCTCTGGGCACAGCCCATCCATTTGTCCCTGATTGTTCATTGTTTAGCACATTGATCCATGACTAAGGTTACTAGGTACTACAGCAATACAGCACAGCTTGCTAACAAATGAAACTAACCTCAACAGACAACATGGAAATGAAACAGATGAGAGAACTCCAGAAAGTTCAATAACTATGAAAACAACCCAGTAATGGCTCAGTAGAGTATTTCAAGTTTCTTACAGTTCAGAGAAATTAGGGTGGCATCAGAAAGCAACAGCTTTTTTTACAGCAACAACAAAAACAACAATGAAAAACTACCTTAATAGAAGTCACAGCACTTTATTTGAGAATGAGAAGAAAGAGTAAATGAGCTTTATGCCATGATTCCATTTTTTAAGTTAATAGCCTAAAAAATTAATTTCAATCATTCTACAGAGCTTTTCCCCATTTTTTTTTTAAAGAAGGTGAAATGAATACTTCAGAATGTTAAATCTTTTGATCACTGCAGAGGTGGAATAAGCCTCATTTTGTTTCTCTTGAACTACTTTTCACTTACATGAAGGCTATTCTGTAATTGTTAAAAAAAAAAAAAATCAGACTGTATTTGAAAGATCTACTTTATTAGCAATATCTAGCTCTGTTAAAGTTCGTATAATCACAACCCATTACTGTAACTGTTTTGATGCTCTCCTGTATCGTTTCAAAGTCCATGTAGCCTTTCTTCAAAGTAATACTCACTTCTGAGTTAATTTTGAACTAATAATAAAAGTATTTCTTCGAACAAAAAGTTATTCTGGAATGACATGTTGCAATCTCCAGTTGCTTTCATCTTCCCCTTGACATGTTCTGATTTACATAATGTTTTAACTATCTTTTTACTAAATATATATATTTATATAGATAAAATTCCTTTCAAAAGGCAACCTTGCATCTTAAAAGCTCTGAATATGCAGCAATATATGAGTCTGGATGAAAAAAGGCCACTGACTGTGAAGATTTAAGAAACAGACTGACATCTGCCACCTCAATATTTCCCCTAGAAATGAAGCAGAATATTATAAACTGTGGAATTCATTCCCACTGGCAAAATACAAAACTTATCAGGAATCTGACACTGAAAAATATCTCAGTGTGCTTTTTTGTAGATACACACACAGACCCTTATAAGACAAATTTTCTGACATAGGGTTGTTTGTTGTTCTTTTTTAAGCTTTCACTTTGATTCCACCAAGCTAGGTATTCATTATTTTAATTGTCAGGTTTAATACACACCAATTAACCACAGAAATTGGTTGAGGGCACAGTTTAAAGGTATTTCCCTTCAGCATCCATGCCTCTCCTACAGTCTCCTGTTCTAAGCACAAAGGGAAGACTCACAGGACAGACAATAGAATGTCGGAAACTTGTTGCTGCTGATGAAAATTCATTATCTTATAGAACTCAACAACTGATCCAAGGGTATAATTTCTTACTCAGTTTAATGCAGTGCCCAAATGCAAGGTTATAAAGCAAATGCTTACTGGTACTATTTATTTCCGCTGCTAAAACATAATTTAACCAACATTAGGACTCCTTGTGCTAGGTGATACACATATTTGTACATGATTTAAAGGTTTTAAGAACTTACTGGAAGAGAATGCAAAGATACAAAATATAACGATCGTTCTTAATAATTTGTATTTCAGGAGCACTTAGAAGTTCCAAACAAAATCAATGAGTCAGTCAGATAAGAACAGCATGAACCTATCACAGGACTGTCTGTGCCATAAAACCTTCTTATACATAGTACACAAAAAATGCAAGACCAGGAATAGAAAAATAGAAAAAGAAAAAGAAAAAGAAAAAGAAAAAGAAAAAGAAAAAGAAAAAGAAAAAGAAAAAGAAAAAGAAAAAGAAAAAGAAAAAGAAAAAGAAAAAGAAAAAGAAAAAGAAAAAGAAAAAGAAAAAGAAAAAGAAAAAGAAAAAGAAGAAGAAGAAGAAGAAGAAGAAGAAGAAGTAGAAGAAGAAGTAGAAGAAAGAAAAAGAAAAAGAAAAAGAAAAAGAAAAAGAAAAAGAAAAAGAAAAAGAAAAAGAAAAAGAAAAAGAAAAAGAAAAAGAAAAAGAAAAAGAAAAAGAAAAAGAAAAAGAAAAAGAAAAAGAAAAAGAAAAAGAAAAAAGAAAAGAAAAGCCATTATCTCCATTCAAAGTAAAAGAGATCGGTTTTTAAGCTAAAAATAGAACTCAGGTTTTCCAAAAGTGAATTCATTGCATATTGATCCCAAAAGCCATAGCATACAAATTTTTAAAATTCCTTTAAAAAGAGCAATATTTTTTGATGTTTCATGGGTTTTGCCAGGCCTTAGTAGAGGCTCTTTATCCATTTAACATCTGCCCAGATATGAAGCTTTGAGAATTAATTTTGCACATTTCCTTTTACTGAATACAGATTTTTATTTTATTTTTTTTACATATATTTGACACATACATACAGACTTTCCACACAGTGATAGGTCCAGCTGCAGCCTGTCAGTAACCTATGTCAGTAGTGAACTCTCACTTGTGAACATCACACATCATCTCAATACCCCTCTGCCCTCCTCATATTTGATACGTTAATCATGACAATTAACTGAGACAATGCAGAGTAGGGTAGTTAAAAGGCAAAGCAAGCAAAAACAATCAAAGAAACAAAGAAACAAACAAAACCCAACACTCATCATTTTGGAAACTACTGACCCTGGAATTTGTCTTTTTTGACAGCATTATTATATGTCAGAAATACTTTATTACAACTACATCTGTACCTGAAAATCAACTTTTTCAAAAGCCACTAGAACTTCATGAGCTTTCATTTTAAGTGCAAGTTAGGCTTAAATGTTTACTTACTTCCATAAATCAAATGCAAGGGCAACTTACAGATTACATAAGGCACTACTTGCCATAGTTCTTGAGATCAAAGATTCCTTTAATAATGCCATATCTAATTTGTTCTTAACAGCATAAACACTTTTGTAATAATCTTATTCTACACATTCAGAGTTTGCCAAACCTCATTTACTTTTAATGAGATGGCAGATATTTTACTGTGTTTAACATTTTTATATATTCTGTGATATAAAGGCTAATGACAGATTTGTGTTCCTTCTGTTCAGCTGGGAGAACACAAGCTTTCTCCTAGCATCATATTTGGAAGACTATGACTATTTAGCATTACCTAATCCCCATGGAAATTAGTTCCAGAACAGCACATTATCCTTATTTTACTCTTTTCCAAAACCAGGAAATCATAATTCCTGCAGCAGCTCTTAATGAGCTACTTGCTTCAGTGTAAGGCAGGACAGAGCAGGAAGATGACAGCTTAGCTCTGTCACTCCATAAGACAATAAAGTTTCACCAGTGGACACCAAGACATAAAAAGGCGAGAATATCAGTTCATAAGCTCTATAATGCTATCAAACAAAGCCTCTATTCCTTCCTCTATTCCTCCTTCCCCAAAGACTTTTTGTGTTTCAAAGGGGGGGGAAATTAGTAATTTGTTTTTGTCTCACACTTCACAGATACAAGACAAAACTTGTCATAAAAGACCTAGCCTTAGACACCACGTGACTGAAAAAAAATTTATAACAAAAAAAAAAATGTCATAGAAGTTAATACTGAATTACTGCCTCCAGACATCTTATTAAGCTTTGCCCAATTTTAGGTCTCTAAAGCATGCGATTCCATTCAAATTCCTTGGAGAACTGGATCTACTGCTTTCATCAGCAGCATCAGAGCTACTTCCAGCATCTGCTTGGGCATATATACTGCTAGGCTTCTTGAATGTTTATTTTTCCTTTAATAGGCTTCCATTCCCTACTCACTGGAGAAAAAAAAAAAAAAAAAAAAAAAAAAAAAAAGTTTTGATTTTAGGGCCAGATGAGGATTTTCCCCATAATCATTAATAAATCTTTAGAATTGCCCCAAATTATCACAAAATCAATGACTTAAGTGGTGTTTACTAAGTCACTATTTCCTTTTCAACAAGTCCAAGGAAATTATACTGTAATAGAGCATTTGCCACAGTAACATTTTCATCATAACTAACACAGGCTAATATTCAGTGTAAAATTACTACCATGAATTAACTTTATGTCTGTAGAAAATGAGATTGTATGTAATTACTGATTTCCATTCACAATAAACTAAGCAAATTATCTTCACAAACATAAATGCACCATAAATTTGTTTTGAGGCATAATGAAGAAATAAATTTGTGAAAGAAATATGGACTGAATCTGCCAAATTATTGTAAATGATAGCTTCTTTAAAATTAAGGCATGTAATTGCAATTGGAAAATGTTATCCTCTTAATGGTTGTATTATTATTTAGGTAGACCAATAATCCTCTTTGCTGATGCCTCATTTCTAAACTATTGGCAGATTTTACGCATTTTAATATCAAAATGCCATGCAATCTATAAATAGAATGATTTACCATTTGCAGGATTAGGTTTGTCCTAATGAATTTTAGAGGATTTTAAAAATGGAGATTAAAATGTTTAGTAGAAAGTCTCACACTTTTTCGGCTCCTATTATTTAACTGAGTATACTCATTCAATAGACAAGATTGTTTTAACATATGGTTCCCTGAGTTTAATGTTAATGAGTGAAAACCACCGTACTGAATATGACATTTTAAATCAAATAAAGCAATCAGTTTGATGATGTTTTAACAATTGCGCATTACATCCTGCAATAAAATTGCAAAGTTACCTTCTTTAAAATGCCACAGAAATTAAAATACTTGTATTGTTGTATCTGACATTCAAAAAGCACTAAATCACGTCTGACACGCCCTCTATCTTTTTAATGACCATGCACTTTAAGATATTGTTTAAAATGTCAACTGTTTTTAAGTGGCCAAGCTTGTAAGAATTTTTGGGGTTTGAGGAAATTTACTAATGTTACTAACCCTACAGTATTCCTTAAGGTACTGTTGCGAAAAATATGAATTCTTTCTCTCTCAAAAAATAAAAAATAAAAAAAAATTGCTCATAGCCATTAAGTTACATTATATGTTTACATATTAAGAAAAAAAAAATCACTATCAACAAAAACAAACACAAAAACACTTTCAAATAATCATTTTAAGTAGCTTGCAGCCAAATCAGTAGAAATTACTGCAGACAATTTTATGAGATCACTTCTGCTGCTGCCATAATGCCTAACAGCTTTCCAAAACAGCTAAACAAGTATATCACATACTAGGAATTCAAAAACCTATCTGCACATTGTCACTGAAAACACAGTACAGTCTTTGTATCACACTGCCAGGCATCAGGCAATCAGGAGTCACATTCCAAATTTCCTCCTCAGCATGATATATATATATATATATATTTAATGAAGTAAGTATATCTAGCTAAACAAATCCTGTCCAGCATATGTGGACCCTCAAGATTGCTCTCATTCTTGTGGCTTCCTTGTCCCATCCCATGCAGGGCCTGGGTTAATCCCTTCTTCCTCCTCTTTCCTTTTATTGCACCTTGCCAGAGCTTCACTTGTGGGAATGAGAAGGTAAATTACCTTGAGAAGGTAAATTGTAAAAGAGAGACAGAAAAAAAATCCTTGGAAAGCTTGCTTCTCCCAGACAGATTCAGGTTGGAATTATCTTAAAATAAAACAGACCGTATTAAAGAATTTCAGTGCTTTATCCAAATATGTGTATCCAAGAAAGATACAGTAATCTTTGTCTGTACTCCCCATACACCTATCCAGATTAGACCAAAGCAACAGCTTTGTTACAGGATTATAGGAATTTCATTTCTTGCTGGATATGTTAACACCACACCTAGCTGACAGGCCTTTATGCTCATTCCCCATACTGAGAAAACAAAGCCCCAGTCAGGCAGGAGCTTGAACGCAGTCGTAGTTCCTGACTTCCATTGTAGGAAGCCTGACCACGTGTGGTACAAAATAAAATGGAGCTAAATTGTGGTCTGCAAGAATTAGCTTTGCTTTGCACTGTATTTGTTAGGAATATAGCTTTGTTAGGGTGAATATGAGGCAGCAGTGTGCCCTGACAGCCAGCAGGGCCAACCATGCCCTGGGGTGCCTCAGGCACAGCTCTGCCAGCCGGCTGAGGGGAGGGATTGTCCTGCCCTGCTCTGTGCTGGGGCGGCCTCACCTCGAGTGCTGTGTGCAGCTTTGGGTGCCACACTATGAAAAGGATATAAAACTATTGGAGAGTGTCCAAAGGGGGGCAGCAAAGATGGTGAAAGGCCTGAAGGGCCTTTGTATGATGCATGAGGAATGGCTGAGGTCCCTTGGTTTGTTCAACCCAGAGCAGAGCAGGCTGAGGGGAGGCCTCATGGCGGCCTGCAGCTCCCTCAGGAGGGGAGCAGAGGGGCAGGCGCTGAGCTCTGCTCTCTGGGGACAGCGACAGGACCCGAGGGAACAGCATGGAGCTGGGTCAGGGGATGGTCGGGACGGGAGTTAGGAAAAGTTTCTGTACCAAGAGAGTCGTAAGGCACTGGAACAGGCTCCCCAGGACAGTGGTCATGGCACCAGGCCTGCTGGAGTTCAAGGTGGGTTTGGACAACACTCACACACGTGGTTTGATTTTGGGGTGGTCCTGTGTGCAGCCAGGAGTTGGACTTGATGATCCTTGTGTGTCCCCTCCAACTCAGGATGTACTATGATTCTATGATTCTACTGCCTGTCTTCACAGAGTTAAGTCACCTCTGTTAGCAGCAGCAGCTTCCAAGCTGCAGAAAAATCCATTTCTTACACTAATCACAAAACCATATCTGATGTTATTAAAGTGGTCTAAAATATATTTTAAAAAAAGCCAGTTCTGTTTATTTATGAAGTGTTAGGTATGGGCTCTAAATCAATGTAAAAGTTGTCTATTCTTGTTTGAGGAAGGCTTAATATAGTTTTCAGTCATGATTATCTTTCTAAACTTACAGAAGCCCAAGTTTGGGTCTTGCATTAAGACTTCACGAAGTGACAGTACAGAGGTGAAAACATTGGCCTTAAAATTTTTACCTGAATAAAATTAAACATTCTAGACAAAAACTCATTCTTCTAAAAAGGTGGATTTTTTTTTTATTTTAGATAATAGATTGCATTTTAAAAGTTAGTTGAAATTCATAATTTTATTAAAAATGCTAAATTACTCCTGAACTAAATAAAAATTTAATGCTAAGTATTGTGGAATTTTAAAATAAGTGTTTTCTTTTTTCCCACAGATGGCTTATGACTGCTGCAAGAATTCATAGGTTCTGTATCCAGCTGCTCTCTCCCCCCCTCTCCCTCCCCCTGCCTTGCAGGGTCTTCAGTAGATACCTTGTGTACTACATATGGACACCCCGAAGGTTGACCACATCCAACTCCTCAGGCTTGGGCTGTAGCATGGCAGGGTCCAGAGCTGAGCCCTGTTCCTCACACCGACTTGCTGCCGTTATCAATGAGGCTCCAAGTGGCAAGAGCTGAGTTGAAGTTCCTGCCAACTACTACATAAAGCAGTGGTGAAACAGCATATATTGAGATTCCAGCATAGCAAATTAGTCTGTAATGAGAAAGTGATTCTCAGTCATCCAGATAATCCAGAGAGATCTTGTTCTTTGCTGACTGCCCTAGGCATAAGAAGAGAGTTTGAATCCTAATATGAAATCATTAAGCCAGTTTGGTTTTGATTTCTGTGAGACAGTGCTGGGAGAACACAACAAGGAGCTAGAGGTGATCAGTAGTTAATATAAGTAATAGCAAATAGTAACTGCAAATAACCTACAAAGGATGGGAAAAGGACAAACCTGTACCCCTAAGCAGAATCCACACATTTCAAGTTAATTTCATTGTTCATTAAAAGCAGACAGAAAGCTCACTAAACCTGGGGAAAAGGGCAATTTAACCTGAAAGTTTAACCTGAAAGTAACCTGTTGTCTTCATTCCATATTAACCAGGTGGTTTGACATTATACACAGATCACTAGGTGCTTGCTAGCATTCTCAGTTTGGCTTCTCCCATCATATCCACTCAAATCATGCTTAGCATGTTCCTTCTGATTTAGCAGGGATCTGCAATGTGGGAAATAGCCCTATTCTACCAAAGGAATGAAGTCAAAGCTCTTTAAAGTTATGCATTGTGCTTTGCTTTGTTTTGGGAATGAACCACTCCAATGACAACTTCTAACTTCTTTATGCAAAGTAAATCCATATGTTTTAAACACTGAAATCAATCTGCGATTCAGTATCAAAATCACTTAGTAGTGTGGGCTGAAGATCAAAAGGTTAAAGACAGACTAATGCCTGAAGTGCCATTAGAGAGGAAAAGACACTTACTATTCAATTTCTCACTGCCTTGTACTCTACTGAACATCCAAGTGAAAGGGATTTAGCCCCAATAAAAGCAGTTAAAAGCTCATTCTGCATAGAAAAGAAAACTTTTCATTTAGCAAATGTTTTCAGAGGATTGTGCAGTGTAATTAATATTTTCATGGGCTTTGGATTCTGGAATGAAGGGAAATACTTTAAAATACAGTTATTGTTCATAAATGTGGATGTCTCCCCAGGCAGTTTATTGCTAGGCCAGATGTTTTCTACTCCATATGCAGGAAACACAGTCGGTGCCTTTGAAACCTTGTAGATAATATTAGCTCTAGAAGACTCCTTTGCAAACAACCATAATACAGCAGCCCTGAATTTGTGTTTTAAGTCAGGGGCTGCACAGAACCATAAATATTTCCATAACATAGAAGGGGAGTAAAGACAAATGCTTATGTTCATTGAGGTATCTGTGATGATAGCTTGGACAGGTTTATGAGTCAATGCTTCTTTTACCTCCTTTTTCTCCGTATATAAAATGTGAAAAATATATTCTGCTTGATATGTGAGATAGTTGCAGGCACTGATTAATTCGTTATACATTGATTCATTACACTCACACAGAACTGTATTCTAAGTATCAGAAGATCCCAGCACTGCTGCTTTGCAGCTATTGTTCACTGTGGTATGGAGGATGAAGGGATGGAATATGCTGCTGGCTGAAAAAGAGCAGCTTGACCCAGGTAATTCTCATGCTGTTGGGCTTATTTCTTATTTCAGGCTACTAAAAAACAGAACAGCAAGTGAGGACATAATGGGAAAATTGTTACTCAAATTTAAATGCTTTCTTAGAAGCTAGAGTTCTGTATGAAGTAATTCTGGAGAAAGGGCTAGAAGCAAAAAAAAATAAAACTAAAATTAGAAAAAATACAAGAAAGAGTTCCTAGACAAAAAAAAAAAAAAAAAATATGCATCTCTATGAAACAATGAATGCTATGACACAAGCTGAAGAACACCTCTGTAGTAACATATGCCTGGCATTTAGGCACCTTTTCTTTCTTTCTTTTTTTTTTTTTTCCCCAGAGAATCACAAAATACACCAGAAGAAGAGTTGAGAATTTCTTGAGCTGTTAATTTAAAGAAAAAAAAAATTGAAGATACAAGCAATGCCAGAAAAAGCCACCATATCAGCAGCATCTGCTAACACTGGGTACTTAAATATGTTTCTCTGTTTATTATACAATGATCACAGTAGTTTAGAAAGATAGCCATAAACTGAAAGAGAGGAACTGTAGTTGAAAAATGCTTGATACCAGGAAGAACACTTCTAGTGCAATGCCACATAATGTAATATGAGGACTGCACAAAAAATGTTTATAAAAGAGTCATTCTTACTTGTATTAACAGCATTTTTTTCATACAAAAGTCATTGCAAATAAAGGTGATATAAGAGAAGAGGCATCTCTCTGCATTGTTGAAAAATCTGCACAGGGAAATTTGCCTTATTGAATGGAAAAAAAGACTTTTATCTATAATAGCTTATAATTACAGTCCATTTTTTTTATTTGCATGTCCTTCCCTACTGCATATAATACAATTAAAAAAAAAAAAAAAAAAACAAGGTTGGATGGAAAGGGAAAAATGTCAGAAAAATTATCATAGAACATTATTTTATCTCCTGCTCATGATGCAGACTCTGATCACATATTTATCTCCTCACTATCTGAGGTTTGCTATCCTAATCAAATAAGTCCTTAGTACCTAAAAGGCAGAATTAAAAAACTTCCAACTTCACTCAAGGAATTGATACTATCAAGTAACAGGCAGGAGTATTAATGCAGAAAGGGTTTTGCAGACTACCACTTCCGCTTCAAATTATGGTCCAAATCTGGCAAAAAGGAAGACTCATGTCTGAAGGCATTATAGCTTCAGTGGGAATCCTGGAGAGTTGCTTATGTATGTCTTAATTTGCAGGCTTGTGAAATAAATCACGAATTACACAGCTGTAACCAAAAGAACTTGCATTCAGGCTATAATACAGTTAAAACGTAGTCAAGGAACCAGGCATGGTTTTGAGTCATACTTCTGGATCATTTGGTGTTGGATTCTACTTATTGTATAAATGAGGGTTCCAGTAATAGAACTGGAGAATAATGATAATAAATAAATAAATACATAAATAAATAAAAATAAAAAGTGCCAAACTCTCAGCTGGTATATAACATTAGAGTATAAACTTCACCAGTTCTCACTTAAGCAAGTATCTGGACCAAATGCATGCATTCTCTACAGTGTCTTAAATTTCTACTTAACCATGCAGGAAGGAGAAATATTTCTGATGGGAATTTTAAAATTCCCAATTTAACAGGAATACTAGAAGGCAGAGAACTGAGTTTAATGTAGAAGATATGTCATGGAGGTTTGACTACGATAACAAAAGTATTTCAAAATTTAAAAATGATGCTCAATCATTACTACATTGAATGAAAGCTGAGAAAAAGAGGACAACTCCTCCACTTAATGTCTACATGGAGTTATTTCCCTCCAGCTCCATACAGACTCTAGTGTCACAAAACAAAATAAGCTTTAAGAACACGACAGTTTATACACACAAAAAATCCCTTTGTGGTAAGTGCCAACAAAGAACACATTGTACATTAATTGCTGGTCTCTCAGTCCAGACCATCTGTCTCTGCGATGTAATGAAGGCTGGCAGCATTGCTGCTATTTGCTCAATAACTAAAATTGGGTCTGAACTAAACCCTCCTCACTGTCTTGTTACACTATCAGCTTGACTTTTGTGAACTGAGATACAAATGCAGTGCACAGCCACCTTTTAGCAGCAATGGCTGAGCCTGCTGTAACATGCCTGAAGTTGAGAACAAAGAATATTAGCAGGGATAATGAGAAAGAAGTGAAAGCACCGACCACACCTGAAAGCTGAGTATATTATAACTGTTGTGCTTTCACACGGTGACAACGTTCAGTACATACAGTGATAGCTGCCTCTGAGTATTGCTGAACCACTGCGGGGGTTCAGACTCACTGTAGTGTTATGTAGTGTAGTGTCTTGGAAATATATTTCTACTTGTGTAGATGACACCTGTAACAACTCTTATTTGACCCATGTTTATAAGCAGCTGTGAATGTCTAAGTAGTCTTAGCTTAAATGCAACAATATTGAAATACTGTAGAAGCCTGGGTAGCAGCATCTGATATTACAATAACCGTAAGTCATACGATCTGCTCTGCAGAACAGAAATGTAAGCCAGGGAGAGATTACATTTTCATTTAAATGTTGATATGCAGAAACAAAACACTGAGGGCAGACACGCAGAATATGCCTGCCATTGTCCATGGAAGTGACCTGCCATATTCAAGAATCTAGGGAAGAATTTTTCTTTCCTGGAATTTTCACAAAGACAGTGAAAACACGCGGTGCTGAGCACACTACACATTCTTCCTGCTTTGTGGTGCCCTGCCAGCCCTGGAGGTGTGGTGTGTAAGCAGTGATCTTCAATGCTTACTCTGCATGAGCATGTTATATCTCAGCTAATGCTCAGCTGGTCAGCTGCTCAAGAGGAAGATGCGCGTTATCCCTGAGTTTGTACCTTCCCTCCAGAGAAAACATACATTGCTTAAAAGGCAACAAGATACAGGGAGGCTCTGAACTGCTTAATATTGGATATAAATCTGACTACAATTCTGTGGCAGCAGTCCAGTTTCTACTTCTGCTAACACTGGCAGTTTTAGGATGTGGGTGGCGGAAAAAAAAAAAAATATATATATATATATAAACAAAATTAAGACATTATCATATGCGTGTAATTCACACAGCTCTCTGAAAGAAGGTGGCCATGTTGCTGCAAAACTTCCCTTTGGAAAGCTGGATTCATCAGTTCCTAGCCTGCTGAGCAAGATTGATGATTTTTCATTATTTTCTGGCTTCAAGATCAACTGGGAGAAGTTAGAGGTTCTACTGCTTTCCAGATTTTGCCCCAGGAAGTTTGTCCTCATCTTGGAGGTTTTTTTTGTTTGTTTGATTGATTTTGTATTGCCAGAACACTGTGAAGCATTCAGGTATTCTCAATATCACATTGACATGGCAAGCAGATATTTTTCACCATTAATTAAAATCCTGCAAAGAGATTTTGACAGATGGATGTGATTGAACCTATTGCTACGGGGAAAGGTCAATTCCATTACAATGATTTTCACTCCAAAAAATTAATTATTGGCTGTTGAAGATACCATTGGAGAGTCTGAAGAGGATTTTTTTCCCCAAAGTTACAACTGTTCAAAGAGTTCCTATCAGATGGAAAAAAGCATTACTGTATCTAGACCAAAAAGGGGATGAACAATTATGCTTAATCTAGATGCCTAGAAAATTACAAGAACTTTTTTCATTGATTCAAACTACTGCAGTATAACATCACATGCTCATGAAATCATCCAGCATTCATTTCTAGCAGCAGTACAGGTTTTGTAAAAATTGAGGCATTGGCCCATTATATACACTGGTTCTTGTTTACGAAAATTCAGTGTTTAAGCTAGAATTAGTCTGGGTTTTTGTTTTTAAGCCACAACAAAAACTATACTTTCCTTGGAAATTTGGGGATTTTCCATGAGGATATTTTGATTTATTCCCAAAACAATGTGGGTGTGCACACATGAGAAAAAATAATATGTTTGTACCATGTATGTAAACAAAAGACTTAAAGATGGGAATTAAACATGAGAAATGAGTGTCCAGTCTTGGGCTCCCCAATACGAGAGATATACAGAGCTACTGGACAGAGTTCAGTGAAGGGCCACTATGATTGTTAAGGGACTGGAACATCTCTGTCATGAGGGAAGGCTCTTTAATACACACCCAGTGTGCTTTATTTATCTGCCAACCATGCCACAGTCTGGTGGTAATGGGAACTCAGGAGAAAATCAGTGCTGGACTTTGAACATCTAAACTTTTGTCAGGTGGACAATTCAGGTGCTGAGGATTAGGACCTTGTGCTGCCATATATCCCCCTGTAAGTGGGCAGATCCCCACTGCTGTCACCATGGCAGTATGAATACAGTCCTGCCCCTTACAAAGAACTCTGAACTTGAAAGCTCTGGTCTGAATCATCAATCTTATTCCAATGCGAAAGCAGAATTTACTCCTCCCCACATTTCTCTTGACTTCTGGTGTAATGGTCTAGAAAATGCCTACATGAGAGCACTCATCCACTTTTGCAAGAGCAACAGCAGCAGTGGGTCAAAACTTCCCAGAGAAATTGACAAAAATGTAATTCGTCAATGGACAAAACAAATCTATTTTTCTAGGCTGCCTGTTCTTCCGCGGAGTGATTTAAATGAAATCCCACAATAGCCAACATTTTAAGATGTCTGCATGAGCAAAAAGATGTGGCCTCCTTCTCCCAGCCCTGGGACTGTAACAGCTGATAATGGAGTAATACTGACTCTAGATATATTTGAGCACTGTCTGAAACCTGATTGTGCATGACTTTCAGAGAGCATAAGCCATGAAGAGTATGTTCAATGCAGCCCAAAACTCCCAATCTTTTTCATTTTTATAGTTTCATAGTCTTGCAAGCTTGAAAACTCCTGAGAAAGCACATGGTTTAAAAAAAAAAAAAAAAAAGGAGAAAAAAAAGTGAGTAACATATTCTTGCAATTGGTGCCAGCCCAGTGAGGCTGAAAATCTGTTGTGTAAAGATATAGGGAAATCAACAATAGAACAAGAATACTCTTCTTTCAAAAAGTTAGCAGCTCAACATCTCTGCATGAGACAATGAAAAAATGAGATAAAAAATAGAAAGCTACAAAATGAGCTAAGCAAAACATTCAGCTTGACCCAAAGACCAGAGGCTCATTTACTTGATGACACTTTAAAACTTCCACTAACACTGGAAAAAAATATACAACATGGATGTGAATTTGCACCCAAGGCTGCTTTCAAACATTCTGACAGAAAAGAATGGCATATTCCATTATTTCTTAATCCTCTGAAAATCTGGTCTATTACCAAAAAGATAGTTCTGTTTTCCAGGACTACAATTCACACAGTAAACTGACAACTAGTCCTAAAACACAAGGTTTTTGTTTTCATGCATGATATCTAAAACTATGGAGTGGAAGGTCATGTGAGTATTAGAGTGTAGTCTAAAGGAAGGCTGGAGAACAGACAACTGCCCTCTGGGTGACACCTTGCAGCTAGGTCATGTAATCAACAGGCCATGCTTTATAGCAACAACTAGAGAGAAGGCACCTGATCCCTCATAAAGCAAGAGTTTCACAGACATTATTTTTTACTGGGGAGAAAATTACCCGGTAAAAACAGAGCACATCACAGTTTTTGGAACAAATCTAAGGTTCAAGTGAATTTATACAGGATTTTTATTTGGGGCTTTATTTATGGCATTTTTGATCAACCCTGCGGGTCCAAATCCTAATAACAGTATTAAATTGCTGTATGTAATTACCAAGTGTATTTAGTGTTTTCAAATGTTTTTTCAAAGTTTATAAAGGAATAAAGTCCATGGCACTTCAAAAGAAAAACAAAACAAACAAACAAACAAGCAAAAAGACACAACCAAAAAGCCACTAGAGACAAAAAAGAGCCTAAAATATCTCTTTCCTTGTAATGGGACAGAAGTCATATCAGCTTAGTTGTTTGAATGCTGTTGAAATAAAACAAACTGACCTTCTTTCCTGAACAATCCATTCAACATACTACTTTTATTTGAATTCTTGATGTAGAAAGACAGAATAATAGTCAAACATACCTTTGAAAAAGCAAAGATTTAAATAATTTTCCTATTATCTCCATCACAACCAAATTATTTAAGAACAGTATCTCTTAAGGTTAGTAGAAATGCATATTTTGATATATTTTAAGCAAGGTCATTTCCAAATGGAATGAAATGCAGCCATTATAGTTTTCTGGTAGTTCATGCACCATCTTTAAACAAGGCAGAAATGTGGCCAGTCCTTACCTGAAAAACAGTAGAAGCAATAAAGGCAAAGAAACATTTCATTTTGCCTTTTACTCCCTGCTAGACGGGTTTTAGGAACCACAGCATAGTCCCCTGAAAATCCTTTCTCTGCAGCCTCTTCTTTTATGATTCCCTGCTAAGCAAAAAGTGTGTGGTAGCTAATCTATTTTACTAATATGCAAGACCACAAAAAAAAAAAAAAAAAAAAGTCACTAACAGAGAGGAAGGAGAGGAAGGCATTCTCACTTTTCTTTTAAAAAAAAAAAAAGACTCAATGGATGTATTCCCATTGCATGCCAGATTGTTCATTCAGGCAATGCCTTCAGAGCAATGTCTCATGTGCTCAGTGGAGCAGTGAAGTCTGCGCTATGGGGTAACAATTAACAATTACAATATGGCTCACAGTAAAAACTTAGTGAAGCTGATGCAAGGAGAAGGGAATAAAATTTCTTCACTTTCCTTCAGATTCATTTTCAGCTGCAGCCTACATTACATATACAATTTTTGTTCAGTGAGTCTTCCACCATTCTCCAACAGTGTGCTGACAGCATTTTTATCTGAAGTCCCAAATCTCAAGCAGCCATACCTTGGGAAGCTCAAAAACACAGCTCAAGATTTTTCTACACCAACATAGCCAAAGCTGATAAAAAACTGTTCCACAGCATTAGGTACACTTAAAGCTTGGTGAATAAAAACAGCAAAGGGAAAGCATTTCAATGACTATGCAAAGGTGATTCCAACCTAGCTGGGGTCCTTAATCATATTTAGATAGCATCTGGTGTATTCATGAAAACATTCATGTATTATGAAATGTTAGCATTGTCATCAATCTTAAATCATTAATATCAATGAGTACTTGAAATAAATATCTATTGTTTCCAAAGGTATGGGTACTAATGAAAACATGACAAAAGTTCCACACAAACTCTAGTCTGCAAACAAATCTTAGACTATTTCCACAAGTACCCAAAAATGTGAATAAACATTCTCTCTCACACAAATCAGGATCACTTCATCGCATTTGTTTCATGAAAAAATAGTCGTTTAAAAACCCAGGTTTACACAAGTTCTTTTGTTATATATAATATATATATAAATATGTATATTTCTGCTTTGTAATGAGGAACAGTGTATTCATACTGGGTTATTTACATGATCATCATTATTGGCATCCATGAGAACTTACAAAGACTGACCAGGAGTTCACCCTAATGCCCTCTAGCCATAAGGTGCTTCTGAAAGATAAATTTAGTTCAGTGCGAGCTCCAACTTTCCTTCTAACCAGAAGGATGTAAGCCTATTCCACACAAAACTGACCAACCACCCCCCCCCCACACACACACACAAAAAGACCTGTAACACTGAAAGACTCCCTCATCTGAACCTTGAGTTACCCGTGTATTGCAGCTTCTTTATGTGCACAGTTTGCTGTGCTTCCTGCAAGTTGCCCATCCATGTTGTCAAATGATCTTTGTTAACAACCCTTTAAGAAAGCTGCACAGAGGTGTGATGGATGATCTAGCGTTTTTGTAGTGTCTGTTAATGAACAAATACTGAACCTATGCACTGGCATTTTCAAGATGTGCTGTTTCCAGATTGGCTGAAACCAACACAAGCCTTTTGTTGCAGTCAATCTGAATGCAGCTGTTTAACAATGCTACAGTGAACAATTGACACACTAGTACACTAAAAGAATGATTACACACAGCATGCATCAATCACTTGGCAGAACAGGAATATAGACTCATTGTAATAGAACAATATCACATGATAAATACCTTCACCCTTGAAATCCTTGTGCCTCAGCATTTAGAGGTGATATATGGTCAGTCTTCACCTTGACATTTTTTCCCTAGCAGCAGACTAGTGTCCTGTGACATTTTTCTTTGAAGACAGACCATACAATTTTTTTTTTTCTGAAAGAATCTGAATGAATTTATATACCTGTAAAAGGAAAGAAACAACTACCACTTAAACTAGAAAAGTGAGACTAGGAATAGCTTTATCTTCTATGTATTTTAATAAAAGAATGGGTTTGGCTCCCTCTTCTCATGTAACATTTACCATTAGTTCCTCAGACCATGCTTTACTCCTAGGCCATGGAAAACTGTACTGTGTAGAACTTTGCAGCTGGTTGATTCTTGGGTGAAAAACAGCTGCTCATTCTCTTACATCTTCTTTGGGCTGTTTGTTATGACAGAGCTGGTCATGAGGGAAGGAAAAAGCCAACTCATTAACCTGGCCTCAGTGGCAGAAGACAGGAGTCTCTGAGAATCTCAGGATTTATACCCACTGAAGCATCCCTTCCAAAATTATTACTCCAAATGGTGCCTACCACATTTTGATATACAGTACACAGAATGTCAGCAAAAACTATGATTTTGTGACATAAAGCTAAGGTTGTGAATTTTGCTTTTTTATGAGGCACAGAAAAATAAGGTAAAGAAGCCCCATCACAGAGCACTGTTGTATGCTTATGGGTTGGGGACACATTACTGCAGTGATTTGACATAATATTTTTAAGCAGTTTTTTACAAGCAGTAAAGTGGAGACTAATGAGGTCCTCTCAAAAGTATATTAATGAAACTTTTGTTTGGCTTCTCCACTTCATGAAGTTTTTATGACTTGCTTCCTAGAGAAACTAGAAAGAGGAATTTGAAAAGAAATGGCATTAATACTATTTTCCATTTCTCGCCAACCGTAAAGCTATGCTGACTGACTGTTCAAGGTTCAAAAGCTTATGGATTGGTAGGGAGGCAAACAATAAACACCTTTTAGCAGCCTTGAAAATAAAGTAGCATAGCTTAAAACTTCTCTTGCTATATTATCAGCCCACAGAGTTACTACTTTGTATGACAACACAAATTCCACATTTGAGCTGGAGTTGAAGTGATCAAGTATGTGTGGAAAATGGAGGTTACAACGAGGAACTGTATTTTGTGGCATGGACTTCATCACTAAAGGAAAATAATCCTGAAAGGTGTAGTATATGTTAATGTATTTTTTAAATTCAGAAAGCCTTAAAACAGGGAGAATGCTCTGAAGCATTTTAAAGACGTACAGAACAAACTATTACATGCTGAAGTTCATTATCACTAGCAATACAATTGGATTTCACAAAAACAGTTTGTAAATAATTGCATATGAACTGCACATGGTTGCTCACAGTTTACACATGATTATAGTTTGATTGCAGAGAAAACCATACAAACAATGAGCTCAATTTACCCAGTAGTTGTAAATGTTTTGTAAATGGATTATGTGTACTTACATCCATTTGGTTAAATGTACTCAGTAAATATTTTTCAGTTGTGAATCCGTGCAGGATACCCGGTGAGGGTTTCCTACAGTTCAACGCTCAGAGCTGAGCAGAGACCCTTTAGGCTCACTTGCTTTTACGTTCTGCTCTTTCCTCTCATTTGTCTTTATTTTGTTGGGTCTGATCAAAAATCCATTACAGTCAATGGAGAGAGACATCAACGCGCTCTGTATCAGGCTATTATATTATAAACTGGTAACAGACAATTATATATAATACACATCTATTTACAATGACAGATACCTGAACTTTACTGTGTCCTACTGTAGTGGTACAAAGAGAAAAGAGGAAAGGCTGCCCATATAAAGACATTGAATACCAATGCTGGGAGAACTGCCAGGGGTTTGAACAGCATTAGGTTCAGGTAACCAGTCATTCTGATAGTTCTTGGGAAGATTTGTTCAGAATGTATCAGGCTTTTCATACCTCTTAAGTCTGTCACATTAGGCTGGAAACCTCTCAATTACAGCCTCTTTTGGGACTACTGAAACCACCATTCCTAGACTGAGCCGACACAATCACAGAGCTTTCCAGAACATTTGGTATTTTTGCACAAAAAGAACAAATTTCGAAAGATAAGCAAAGCCACATCAAGCAAGGATAACTTGGTAACGACCAGTTACTGACTTACACACAGACAGCGTAATTCTATGCTCTTACTCTCATAACACCTGTCTCCCTAAAAAAGGGGGGGGATTGGGTGGGTGCGGGAGCAGAGGAGTGAGATGTCTTCCTTAATGGATTTTTCTTTTCTTACCTTGCATTTCAAATAATCATTGGGAACAAACAGTTATTTCTAAAGTGCTGAGAGAACGGCAGTCTTAAAAGAATTTTTGTTAGTGATAGACTTAAATGAAGGAGAAATATTCTTTTGTCTCCCCCACCACAGTTCCTTTATTCACGTAATTAGCAAAATGAATCTCTGTATTAGTTGCATCATGTCACAGAACAAAAGACACAGCTGACTCCAGAGTTAGTTGTGTAGCCTCAAAGATTCTTTGTGTTGCTTAATAACATACCTCTGTTGAGATGGTGCCATTAGATCATTTTAAATTGACAATCTACCCCACTCTTGTTTACAGTACATTCAAAAGCTGTAAAAGCTTTTTGAAAACAAGAAAGTCAGTGACTTACTGCTATGCTTAATATCTTTAATGATAATAAAGGCCATTTCAAAACTACAGCAGGCAAACAAAATTCCTCTGAACTTAATGAAGTTATGCCCATTTATACCAGCTTAGAATTTCATTCAGAATTGTAATTTGAGGCCCTACCTCACAATATGCTTAGCAGCTGCCTTCCAGTCATGCAAAGACTGTGGCCATTATTATATTTGAAAAGTTTTGTTTTTTTTTTTTTTTTTTTTTTGTATTGTTTTGTGTTTTTTTTTTTTTTTTAACAGAGAGAATTACTAATTAGAAAAAATGCCCTCAGTTTCAGGGGCACTAGAAAATACTCTTGTTAAAAATGAAAAACAACTTCACTATTAATTATGTCCACTGAGACCTATGCAGTAACCAAAAAAAAAAAAAAAAAAAAAAGTAACCATGACATATAAGATCAAAATAACTAGTAGAATTATTAAAGATCATTCGTACAATAATTTTCAGATACTGTGAAATTCACACCTTTTAACTGGTACAGTCATTACTTGTGTGCTTTCTACAAACAAATAAGTTTTGTTATTGAAACAGGACAATCTTGTTTTCTTTTATTTTTGCCTTGTGAAACTTAATTCAAATTAATTGAAAAAGGTTTATGTTCAAAGACCTGTATGAATAGGAAATAATGAAAATAACAAAGTGTACACAGATTTCTTTTAAAACAGTTACAGATGCTGGGTACCACAGACTTTGATGCCCAACTTAAAAGAACCTGACTGATTCATCTTCTGAAATGGATACCTTTTTAAGGCTTTCTACATTGGGTACCCACCACCTTGAATTAGAAAAGGACCTGAATGCTTTTCTCAGCTGATAAGTTGAGGCATAGATACTTCTCTTGGCCAAAAAATAACATATTAAGAGTATGCTTTTTCTTAATGCTTTTTCTTATTCAAAATCTCTTAAAGGGAAAATTCAGCTGCCAACATTGAAGGAAGACTTTATGACCTGGGTCTATGCCTGCATTTCCCACACACCACATATGATCACTGAAATCAGCTAGTCTCTTTATAGGTTTTGTACAAGACAGTCTAATCCACCAACAAAACGCTTGTTTATTTCATGGATTTCTTTTGTGTCTTATTTTTTTAACAGAAAATGAATTATTTATTACCGAAAAGAGAAGAAAACCAGAGAAAGTGTGCTAAGAAAGCTGGTTCACCAGGTAACAGAATGTAGAGAAGGGAATAGACAATAAGGCAGACAATGGAATATCTGACAGAGGTGAAACACTGAAGCAGCTACTGGAGGACTGAAACTGAAGATCTCCCTACAGTACCATCTGAACAACATGAAAAGAAAAAACAAAGCAAAGCAAAACAAAACAAAACAAAAAACAGTGAGGAGAAGCAACAGAATCAGTCATTTCAAGCATTTTTTCCCCTTCACAGCACACTCAAGCCAGCCCAACATACAAAACCAAACAAACCCATATGACTTGCAGTTGAGATTCTTAATGAGCCTGTATAGTTTAATAATCCCATCTAGATGTGCTTGTTTATGAACATAATAGCTATCACATATTACAAGAATTACATACACACAGCTACAGGACTAATATGTTCAAAGGTGTTTGCACTTCGATACCACATCAGCCAGGCAGAGATTTGTCCTGCCTCTAGCTGATCAGAAGAAGATGCCTCTGGTGTCTGGTTCAATCTCCCAGGCTCATTCCTTCAGTTTTTCCATAGTGCACAAATCCCTCAGCATGTCTCCCTTCAAGTATATGCCTAACAACATCAACTTGTCAAAATTAGGGGATGTTTTAAACCAACCAGTTTCCATTGCAAAAAGGTGTTGCAGAGGTCAAAAGCAGGTAGAAAGCAATGCCTCCATGCCGTACAGGTAGGAAACATATCTCTGAATAGAGGTTACAGTCATTTGGGAATGGTGCAAGTCAAAGAAATTAACACATTTTGCCAAAGAAGCATTCCGGATACATGGCTTCATAACACACCAATTCATTACTTGAGGAGATAGTGCTCTTCCTCTCATCAAATATTAACGATCATTTCAGGAAGTTTAAAAAATTGTCTCACGGCAACTTCTTGCAGCCATTAATTAAAATAATGAGCACTATAATATTAAAAGTGTAATTCTCTTACATGTCCTCAAGTGTTTGCCTAGGAGTCTCTTTCTTTGGGCGGGGGGGGAAGTCTGAAAACACAGCAAATTAAAAAGTTGATAATTATATTACTCCTAGCCAAGCCTACAATTCTCAGCTGGCAAATATGCAAATTGGTTTGTTATCTTCTTCTGTCAAGATGTCACAGAACTATTGTTTTTCTCCCCCCCAAAACATACACTATGTTTTCCATCTCTTTGCTTATCGAGAAAAATGACAGATACTGTCCACCTTTGGCGATTTAGAAGTGCTGTATTTAAAGGGAGACTTTCCGTATTTAAGAACTGACGCTGAGCAGATAGCAAGGGAAACTGAGAAACATTCTGTGTGCCCCTGCGTTTAGATACCTCAACAAATTTGGCTCTATTGCCCTTTTTATCCTTCTTGCTTTTTGGCTCCCACAATCATTCAGACAACAGAAGAAAACTGAACATGACTGTCATAAAGGCATACAAGACTCTCCACACAGTAATTCAGTTTCAAATCAGTAAGCACAAGAACTTCAAGAATCATTTAATCATGGATGAAAAGCCAGCAATATATGTCTACTTATAAAGTTCTTTTTTTTTTTTTTTAAATACACCATTTTTTTTTAATTATTTTTTTTTCCAGTCATCTGCAGGATTTGACTTCACTACATCTTTTTAGCTGGCTTGAAAGAGCACTTGAGAATGAATATAGGAGCCCTGGATTCATTTCCTTCCTCTTTCAAGGGATATCTTTCATCAAGATACTTGTGTAGTGATCCCAGAAGTCTGATTTGAGAAACGCTATTTAGCACAATTAGTGCTCAGTGCAAACCTCTCCTATTCTGCTAGGGTTTTTAAAAATTGAGCCTGTGGTACCATCTGGGAGAGCTGTTCCTTCCTCACTGGCTACTTAGATACAGCTCTGAGGAAATTATATCCATGCCGGTGCAGCACAGTGCTGTCTTTTGTGGCAATGGGAATCACCATTGTGAGAGCCTAGCCTTTCTTGGGATGTAGTTGATTCTCCTACACTGTGGGGATGCTGCCCAGACACCAGTCCAGGATAGTGCTACCTCAGCTCAGTCTCTCATCGGTGCAATCCTGCCAGTGTGAAAGCATTTCTCGTAAAGCCTTCACTGTACTGAAGAGCCAGCTCTAGGATGACTAAATCTTTTTCACGTAAGTGGTGCTATCCTTCAAGCTGCAAGTGTAGGTGACAATTGCAGATGTATTCCTGCTGCCCACTGCTGATTTGGCTACAGAGAGGGAGAAGCAATATGTTTGCATGAAACTTCATCTTAATTCTTCATTTTCCAGTTTGTTCTGAAAGTACTGCGCTACAATAAAGCTGCTTAAAATTGTTCTCTGCACTAAAGCTTTGTCACTGAGGTCAGTCTGACTAGTTACATCACAAAGAGCTGCTCAGTACAACTCCAAACTCTCAAAAGTATTACTTCATTTAAATTACATTTTAATTGTTTTATCTCAGATTTTTTGACTTAACAACAATAATATGTAATATTTTTGGATAAAAGAAGAAAATAAAGCCAAATAGCTGTCTGCATTAACATCACCTAGAGTGTCTGTAATTATCTATTATTCCAGTGAGACAATTAGAGAGCAGAGAAATTCTTTGTTGCTTTTCCTTTTTTATTTTATTTTTTTTCCTCCTATGAAAATAACTAAATTATCATGATAAAGCATCACCTTCTACTGAACCAAAGATGATCTTTTTAGGAGGGCAATGACAGACAGAGGTCCCAAGCCTCAGCCGAAAGAAAAATTTCAAGAATAAGTTTAGGGAAAAGCCAAGTCATAACATAACATACAAGGGTATTTTAGGTAGAGTTGATGGTGGTTATTAAAAAAAATAGTGAAGGTGGTTCAGCCCATGGCTACATTGAACATGCTAGCTATGAAGGAAGCTTAAACTCAAGAGACAAATTAAGATATGATGAAAGGTTCTGTGCTATCAGGTAAGAAAACAGTTTTATTTTCACTTTAGTTGTAACAGTGAAAAGCCATCAAATGGATAAAGAGAAGTAATCATTCTTATTCAAACACCAGCAAAACCATCTGAGTGACATTTTGTACACTGACAAATAAACTCATCTGACCAAAAAATCTCCATCAAATAAAAAGATCCAAGTGATATGCTATTGGTTTCTTGGCTAAACCATCAGTGTATTCAGCTTCAGAATTCAAGTGGTTGAGAAGGTTTCAGGAGCTTGTCATTTTTCTGATTTTTTTTTTAATTATATTTTTTTTACATTTATCCTATAAATAGTCTATTACTAAATCTTCTCTATATATCAATGCAATGCAATTGTGGCATGAATTGTTGAAATTTTGCCAAATAAATTAGTTTATTCCAGACTTCACTTGGGAACATCTCAATCTCTTCGTAGGCTGATGTTGGAGCAGAAACTGGATGTAATGTGGCAGTTCAGTAACAGTGCTCATACAACAAAAGCAAAACTGAAAAGGGACTAAAAATAAAAAATAATCTACAAACCCTGCATCTAATGATAGGTCAAAAATGGAACTCCAGCTGTACAGAGGGAAGCTTATGAATAATGATACAGCCAGCTGAGAAGCACAGAGCACTCCCTGAAAAACTAATGACCTGCAACAAGCATAGAAAATTATTTGAGTGTTTTGACTCAGAAAGCAAATGGATGGAATTACTCACAAGTCTGAAACTCATACTTAGTCTTTGAAATATTAGGTTATGTTATCAAAACCAAGACCCTCCCCTCCTGCTGTGTAAGTCTGCCTTTCCACTTGTTAATCTTATGAACCTTGATACTATTTGCACATTAACAGAGCGGCTGTTTCTTAAGGGAAACATGGAGTTCCAGCAGCTACAAAAACAGTCGATAACTGCGATCTTGAGATTTCTGATAAATTGCTTGGGGTTCACGTTTATGCTCTTGATGCTGTTTGCATTTAACCCATTATATCCCTTGCTACAGTATAACACAGGAGTAGTCACTTGAAATGAGGTCTGCCTCGTGTGTGGTAGAGGCCTTTTGAGCTACAAGATCTTCAACATCCTGATTCTTTTCCCATCTCATGTTTGCAACTTTTTTTTTTTCCTTCACAATCATGCAACTTCTCAGAGACACTGAGAGCATCATAGCTCAGACCACCCAGGAGTGCGGTGAGTGGGTGCAAGCTTGGTTCTGCTGACGTGGAAAGCACCAAGCTCATGATCATGCTGCCTCGATGCATGCACTCATCAGTACAACCACCTGCATTCAAGCAGCTTTCTGAGAGGATGTTCCTAGGCACCTATCTTCAAGTGTACTTCAGGCTGTGAATCTGTAGCATAAGTACCACCAAACCTGATAACAGCATGCAGATTTTAGAAATGGGTGCATTATGAGGTACACTGACTCCTTTCAGTACTTGCTACTCACATACTCAATTTCTGTTTTGTGTGAATCAGAATTTAGTTCTCTTGTAAATGACTCCAAAGAAAGTACAGAGAAAACAGACACTTGAAAAGAACTCTGGATTCCTATTTTAAAACCAGGTACCTAAGAGTTAATTTTTAGGTGTTTAAGTCCTTTAATAAATCCAGATCTTAAAGACTTGCAGCATAGAGCTTCTCACACAGAGAATAAGGGCAATTTTTAATCACAAAAGCATTCTGATTTCAAGGGACTGGAAGAGCATTCTTTGAAGCCACTGCAGGCTAGGAACAAGAGACTGTAAGACTCCAGATACAGGGAGATAGAGCAGATGCGTCGCTCTGTCTGCAGGCTCACTGTGCTAATTAACAATTTGTGCTACCGATATGAGAAATTAAATTCTCAGTAACGCACTCTGCAGACAGTGTCAGGCATATGAGCCATCCCGAAGCAAACATCACAGCAGCAAATAGAAAGGAAGAAGACATTTGTGAAAATATGGTTAATGTGCTAGTTACCTTGGACTGTGTGCAGGTGCACTTATAAAACTCTCTAATTTTCAGTTTCATCAGTCATATCATATCCATCCTTAACTAACATGGAGAGAAACTTTCTGCTTTACTGAATTTAGCCCTATCCTACCTCACTCAAAGCCCCAGCAAGTTACATCTTCATATTTTAACCCCCCACCTTCTCAGAGAATCAAATATGTACTTCTCGAGGTGTGCAAGGTGAATAAATTGTCTATTTACATGTACAGCTGACAACGACTGGGGGCAAGGAAAGATGGGGATAATGCTTGCTTAAGAATATGCAATGAAAGTATATGAGATACTGCCCGAAAGCCAGGGACAGAGAATTACTGTACCAAATTCTGGTCACATCCTATCTGCAGGTGGGTGCACTGCACATTTTACAGATGCATGCACAACATAGTAGCATTGATAATTTCTTTATTTTTTCAGAAAGACAGTTTTACAGGGTAAAATTCCCAACAAGGGAGGAGAAGAAGCCATTAAATAAATACTAATCTGCCTTGACTGTCCCTACTTTTGCTTAAGTGAGTGACACACAGCAGCCTAAATACCTGTCTCCTAGAACGTAAAAAACCCAGTCTGACTGACCCAACATTCAGACTGCTGCTACTTACTGTGCACCAAGGTCTTCCTGGTATTCTTCACTGAATATACCATCTTGGGCAAAACTGACAGGTGGAGACACGCATAATAAAATATACACATGTATACATTCAGTAAAGGGGTTGAGAGTGTGGCATCTTGCAGCAAAAGTACTGGCCATGTGGAAATTCCCCCAGCAGCATGTGCTTGGTGTTGCACGGTTAGCAGCACTCTCAGCCACCCCACTAGCGCAACCTGAGTAGAACTGCATGGCAGCATACATCTTTTCAGTTTCAAGACGTAGTAAGACTCTGTTATAAAAATCACTGAGCACAATGTATTTGTAATGAATATCACTATTCGCAGAAGCTGTTTTTTATGTTTTTTGTTTTTTTTGTTTGTTTGTTTTTTGTTTTGTTTTTTTTGTTTTTTTGTTTTTTTTTTTTTAGTTAGAAGAAATAGTGGTTTTGATAACCTTGTCTAGAATATATCTTTTCCTCAATTTAGTTGCTAAATCCTGGAATTCTTTGTCTCCAGTACATTACCTGTAATGACATTTTTAAGACAGCAAATAATTTTGGAGCCACGTTCACTGTTGCATACTATGTGATCAATTGCTTGCCTGGATTTTTTTTTTTTTATGATAAACGTAAAGTCTAAGGGTAAAGGAGAAATAAGACATACAGTTAGTCTTGAGTGTTATTTTATGGTTCTGGTTTTGGTTTTGATTGTTTGTTTTAAACTTTAGAAGACCATAAATGCAAACTCAGTTACAGAGGATTCAAATAAATGCTGCTGCACTGAACTAGCAAAGTTTTTTGACTACAGTTCCTCATTACTTGCAATTTTTAACTTTACATTGGAGTTTGTATTTCAAATGTCTTTGGGGAAGTCTTCAGGGGCTGAAATTCATCTACAATTTAACGCACATTTTCAAACTATGTATACAATTAAACACATCATTTCCCATAGTACATTATTTGATTTGATGACTAATATAGAACAGTTTTGATCACTACTAATTCAGTGTCACAAAGAGTATTTCCATTACTCTAACAACCCATTTAGAAAATCTATTCTTCATTTACTTATTTCTTCCAAACCCTTATATTTCTCTTTCTGCCATTTAGATTACCAATTAAAAAAAATATATATGTGCTGATTTGAAGTATTCCAAGCATGACTGAAAATGTTTGGCCACTGCTATGGATCTTTGCCACTATTAGTCTCCCTCAATAACCACAAACAATAAATAGCTTGTGAAAAATAAGAATGACTGTATTGATTCAGAGCAAGCATCCACCTGGCTCAGTATTCATTCTCCCAGCAGGGACCACAAACGATAATGTAAGAACAATCATATGACACATTCCTTAATACTCCACTTCCTCCTAGCCTCTGACCCTTTTTTTGCCTCAGGAAGTACTCTGGGCCTGCTGCAGTTTGCCTGTTTAGTCACCCACAGCACATTTCGTTCAATTTCTGCCTAGTCTTGAGCCTGTGTGAATTTTTTGCATCCACAACATTTAACAAATATTTCCATAGATGCACTAAATGCGGTGTGAAGAACTACTTTACTTTGTTGAATCTAGCTTACGTTAACTTTCTTTGATGGACCCTAGTTCTCATATTAGAAAAAAAAAAAAAAAGAAGATGTGAGTCTTCATCCACGTTCTCAATTTTAGTCCTGACTTTGTAGTCTGCTATACCCTGAGTAATGAATTTCTTTCTATAAAGTGAAAAGCCTCAGATTGCTCAGCAGTACCTTGCACGGAAACCATTCCACATCTTCAGTCACACTTCCTTCTCTGCAGTCCTTTCAGCTCTAATATATCCCTTTTGAAGTGAGGCACCAGAGTTGTGCACTTATTCAAAATGTGTATGACCCATGCGTTTACCCAACCATGGTCTGTTCTGCTTTGTTCTCAGACTTGGAACAAGCTCTAAATAGTCCCTAAAATTTGTTTCACTACTTTGCTGCCAAGAACGAAGCTGATGTTTTCATTGTACTGTTGAGCATAACCTCAGTTTGTCATGAGAATTTTGCTCATTTCATCTTTTTTTTTTCTTTTTTTTTTCTTTTTTTTTTTAACATAGCAAAGTATTTGAGAACTTGCCAGGTAGAAAAACTTCTGTATTTTTCATCCTTTTGTTCCCTTTTAGGTTTCTTTTTACAGGTTCCATTGATTCATCTTGTCCTTGAAACTAAAACCAGCTGTATTTTCTCTTGCAAATAAAGACATAAATGATAGCAAGAAGTTCTAGGCTTACTTTTGGCACTCCTCATTCCTAACGCTCACCACTTTGATACCAATACCATTATCAAGCAGCACAGTCCAATAAAAAACAAAACTTTTTTTTTTTCCAGATATATCATATTTACATTGACACTTGTGCTAAACAGCTAAACATCTCTAAAGAGGTTCACTGCAGCACTCAGGAATGAATTCAGCAGCTCTGACATTCCCACTGAAAGACAGGATAGAGGTGACTTGAGCACAATAGGGATCCAATTCCAGATTTTCCAAAGATGGAGCTTTCTTCAGCCGCGTTTTTACAATTTATTTATATTCAGTTTTAAATGTTATTTTGGTTTAACTTGATTTTACTAATTCTGAAGATGACTCAGAGAACAGAAGGCGATTTTCACCAGTAAAACCACATCCAGGAGAACTGAACCAGTGCAGCATTACGTTTGAAAGCTCTCTATGATAGGAATATTTAAAATAAATACCCAGAGACTATAAAGAAATTATAAACCAGAGATACTTGACTAAAACAGAAGAACTAGTTAGCATGGACAGCAATGAATCGCACATTGTGCTGGGTCGCCTCAGGCAGTGTGCCCCAAGAGAACCCCACAAGCACCTCTTAATTCATGCCACGTCCCAGGCTGCCACTCCTTGCCAACACAAGCACACCTGCAGCAGAGACATGGGCCTGCCTGGCCACACTGCTAGGAAAGGTCTCTCCTGGAAACATGCTGCTTACACTCAGCCCTCTCCCACATGACAGATTTTTGGTGTTATTGCCCTTGTTTAAGACTATGAGACATCCTGTACTTTAATAGGAACTTAGGATAGATTTCAATAGGAAAAAGGCATTGAATATTTAGATCAATTTAAAAACAAGCAAACAAACAAACAAAACAAAACACCCTACAAATATTTAATTTGGGGAAAAAAAAACACACCCTTCTGCAATCCACAAGAACATGTAGACATATTTGAGAAGCTTGTGGGCTTCCACCGATGCTAAGGACAACCATAAGCAGTTTCAATTAATAGCACTTAAAGATTCAGTTCATTTGATTTCAGGAGAATGGTCCCACTTTTCCATAAGTGACTAATTGAGCTGACATTTGTAAACCATTATGGACCCCAAATTATAATCACCATTTCTTCCACACAAAGCTTTTTCATCCAGCTAAACTAGGCTGACTCCAAAAGTACATTTTAGAATGATAATTAATTCAATGCCAAATGTGCCTGCAGTAAAAAATACCTTTAGGGAATGAACACATAATAGTGTGTGTAGCTTTTAAATAAGCTGTCCACAGGGCTATGCCAATTTAAACAAATTAAAATAATTGTCAGTATGCTAGGTATGGAAATACTCTTTTTGAAAAACTGCTGTGAAATGCCCTGGAGGCTTAGGTGGCATAGCAAGGCTGCCCAATAGATCCAGGCACTTACATTGTCTCTGTCCAACTTGATAGAAATATCCTCAGGTATTACAGTGCATTCTGCAGTGTTGATATAATAGCATTAACTTATTTATTCCAGGCAGATGTATGTAGACTCAAACAAACCTCTTGAAAGAGGGGGAGCCCATACTACAGTATTCAAATACAGAATACTTCTCCCACTGCTCTTACTGATTATCTGACTCACATGATTATTTTTCCATTTTTCATCCCCTAAAACAGTAGGCTCAGAAAGGAGGAGGGTAAAAGTAACTCTTCAAATTCTTATAAGTGACAACAGACACACAACCTATGCTGCATCTGAACTTCACTTGCTTCTGCATAACTGGATCATTGCGTTTGAGGTGCCATTGCTATACTGCACTCAGCCCCTGCTGTCAGCAGAACTATCAGGGACAGCTCCAATTCCAGCAGCCTCACAGATGCTCTTAAATGCTCGAAGAGTTCTAATAAGCAGCAGTTTTAAGCCAGTGGCACATCATGATCTTATGCTTTTTGGGCACCAGACTATCTTTATCTTCTTCAATCAATAGCCCACAACAGTAGAACACAGGCTTGTGAGGGGGGGGAAACTGGCTTTTTTTGCAGCTGTTTGTACAGCAGACAGGAATCAGGTCCCGGCCCAGTGTGTACTGGATCAGCTTTTCAAATACCAAAACAAAAACAAAGATTAAAAATGCCCTCCCAGAAGCACTGTTAGATTGATTGCTACACATACTTAGGTTAATGCATAATATTGTGCAGATTTTGAAAATGCAGACTTATGTAAATTCATGTAAAACAGACACCTGGGCAAATAAGGAAAGAAACTCTCCAGGTTTCCAATAACACCACAGATCATCAGGGCTATCTTTGTTTCAGCAGGTTCAAAGGGCATCGGCAGGATTACATGAGCATTTTTGTACCTGCTACTGGTGAAAGTGGTAATATTCATATGATCTAGACTTAGCAGCTCTACGAATGAAATCCCTTGGGAAGAGGAGGAAAACATTATTATTCTAATCTAAAGTGTTTATTATAGCAAATTACACAATGATCACTACCTCAGTATTGACTAACATTTCATATCCTGGCAAGAATGACATCAGTCATTCTGATACTCTTCATCCATACTCTTCATTTCCAAGCTTATAGTGGGAAAAAAAAAAAAAAAAAAAAAAAAAAAAAAAAAAAAAAAAAAAAAAAAAGAGTTGTTTTCCTTTTATGCTATTGTACATTACAACTGAGTACGCAATACATTTTTACAAAAAAAGATAAACTAAAAATTAATGACAACATTATCAAACAAAGATGCTTTCCAGAGCCTGAGAAAAATGTGAAAAGAAAAAATCCCTTAAGTCTCATTGAGAAGGAATATCTACAAAGTTAGCATTTCTCTCTCAGATATACTGAAGAAGTTGCTATATTTAGCAGGTCAAGATATCCTGAAGGGAAAAAAGAGATGATCTAAAAAGTAGGAACAGACCTGGCCATCAGCTCCCAAGCTCTCTAACATTTGTGTTTAATCTTCTGCCCTGGCTCACATCTCTAGATATAAACCCAGTCATCACTGCACTGATCCAAATTATAGTCTTCTATATCTCAGACAATTTCTAGTCACGTATTCCAGTTTAAATTCATTTCTATTTATATTAGAATGCTTCTATACATTACCTTTGACAAAGTGCTACACTAATACTAAGTATTTCAATAAAAGACTTTTCATAGCCAAGTGTTCAGAAGACATTACAGATCCGTGATTCTTTCCTGTCTGCTCATGCAGATCTGCTGCCTGGTTTTATAAAGCTATTTTCATGCCATATCAGACACACATTTCATTCAGTGCCCCAGTGTTTTAAACTCTGGATGAAGTTTATAGGAAAAATACAGCAAACGTTTGCTAGCATCCGGTTACTGAAAAAAAAAATATATATGCACTTTCATACATCAGTCTCAGAGCATGAAAACCAACTTGATATGGGTATATGAAAGTCCAGAGAGATATTCTAGAGGCGCTCTCCCCGCCCCCCTCCCCCCCCAAAAAAAAAATCTGATCAAAAGATATTGACATCTGACATACTAGAATTTTCTTTCCTTTCTTACAAAAGGCAAAGGTAGGAAAACAAGATAAATTTTCAATGAAAACTGCAAAAGATTTCCTCTCCCCACCACCAAAAAACATTCTACCACCCTCTCATGATGTCATGATGGATGTCCCATCATGAAACCATCTTCACCACATGTAAACAAAAAAAGTTGAGGAAGAGACTGAACACAACATTTCAACAATCTCTCTGTTTATCCAACCTAAAGCAGAGACTATTACCATCCTTACCTAGCAAAACAAAGCAGAAGAACAGGTGCTTTTTTGTGTTTTTTGCCTTATACTCTTATGCAAGGACATGTATCATCTGGGAGAATTATTTCTGCCAGTATTATTTTTCTTCCAAAAGGAAGAGACAGAAACATGCATTTACCAAATGGGAGCTTATTAGAAGGATTTTTTTTGTTGTTGGTATTAGGACAACTACTTTTCAAGGGGCATGAGAGGATTACACATTTAAAATTTCCTCTGAAGTAAAGCCTTTGAAAAAGGTATTTGATATGAGTTTTGGCAAAAAGAATAGACAGCAAGTAATGCAAAGGGGAATTATTTCCTAAGATAACAGAAAAATTTGTCATGTGACATCTTGATGTTTTACAAGCACATGTTTAAATGCAAAGGTAAAGTGGAAAGATCAGAAGAGATACAAAACCTGATAGCTTTTACTCAATATGTTTTTCTTTGAAAACTGGCAGGAAAATTGACTTTTGTGAAAAAAGTACTCTGCAGCTGTTTTGCATTGGACTTCACAGAGCAACACCCTGTCTGTGCATCCCACTTACAGTCAAATGAACCCAGTGGGACTGACAGAATGCCCTTCACAAGGTATCTCTCTCTCTCTCTCTCTCTCTCTCCCCCCGCCCCACCTCATCCTCTGCATACCCATGAATCGTACCATTCACACACCGAGTAGCCTCATGTCCCATCTGAGTGTCCCAGGGAGTGAATGAATTTCATTAGCTAAGAACCAAGGCATTCACCAGCTGGTAAGCTGCTCCTAATAAAAATATATATATATATATTTTTTGTGTTCCATATTGTCAAAATATTTAGTGAGAAAGTCCACTTAAAGGGGATATTGAAAACCATGTTTTGAATGGGGTGGAACCTTCACCTCATTGACATCAATAGGAAGGTTGCTTTTTCACTTCAGTTGGATTCCATGCAACTTGTTTTTTTGAAACATGTTCTAACACTTAAAAAAAAATCTTGAATTTATTTTATTGTATTAAATTTTGCGATCTCAGAGAATTTAGACAGCTATATCCTATTGAAATGGCTTCTTTTAACAGTGGATGAATTTTACAGAGATTATTAACTTCTGTCATTTTCATAATGGTTATTAAATTCAACTAAATAAGTGTTAGTACCTATAAATATTCCTTGAATTCCAGGAGAGAGACTTGCCATATAAGAGAAAACATTTTCTGCGATATTTTCTTCATTAGCAGTATAAAAATGCAAGCACTCAGGTTATTTGGTAAAGCAGATACATCTTTCCTAGCCTTCTCCAAGCATTACCCTTCATGCTGAAAAAGGTCAAAACTAATCCTCTCCCATGGATTGTTCTCTTTACTATGGAGGTAGCCATCTGTGCAAAAAGCTCTAACTTCTGCTCTAGCTTTGCTTTTTCCTAGAGTTCTTCCTCAAGGACTATTCTGCCTAGCCCATCTGTAACAGTGAATGAAACTACAGTGCCTGCAGGTTCAAAGGAGACTTCCACAAGCCTTTTACCTTAAAGTTGTCATGAAGGGGTAGTTTTTCTTGGCCCTAGAACTGTGCCACATTAGAATGGCTTTAAGGACCTTTGACCTCTGACCAACCTCCAAATTCATGCAAGCTGATCCACAGAATTAGCCTAATAGAGTTTAGCATACTGAAAAGCTGACACTTTCATCCAAATGCTGTCCACTTAATCTTGTGACAGATTTGGAGGTATAGCAAAATCTCCCTTTCTCATCTGTGGTAAACAGTAGTGGTTTCCTCTGCATGATTTCTAGGATGCGCATTTTTCTCAGTACTGTACAGTTTTAACTAGGTACTAAAAATAAGAAATTTTTCCACGTACAGATATGGTTCTACATTTGTCATCTCTGGTGATCCTCAAAATGCATTAAAAATGGCTTAGAAAATGGTTTCTTTTGGAGAATACACAAGTCTGAGTAAATGTCTATGTATACAAAGTATTTCTGAAAATGAAAGTGGATGAATAAAATCCACTATAAAGAAAGAGAAATAGAAAGAGGATTAGCAGCAACCTTTTAGCTGTGAAGCTTTGGGATGCGGGAAAATTAAGGTTAGAGCAAAATCCTGCTGAGTTAATATGTATGGAAAGATGAAAGAGAGAGGAGAAAGGGAGTGTGGCAAATGGGAGGGGGGAGAAAAGCTGCAAAAGGTCAAGTTGCATGGAGAAGAGGTGAGCACAGAATCAAAGGGTAGGAACCATATGAGCTGAATCAAAGCAGAAAGGAACCAAGGCTTGAAATAAGAACACTGATCATTTTGGAGATAGGTTATTGGATTAAACTGGAACACTGTTATCACCTTGTCCAAGAAACAAGAAATGAATTAAAAACATATCGTACAGGAGCCTGTCAAGCTGTATATTTCTTTTTACATTTTTTCATTAGTGAGGTGCTGGCTTCTTTTGACTCTAATTTCTCTAGCTTTATTTGATAGAACAATAGGACTTTTCTTTTTCATTTACGTTGATTTCCAGGACTCTTCAATTTATTATAGATGATAATTCACTGAATATTAATCACAAAAGAAACTCCTGTTACTTTGACTATCTGAATCTGACTGGTATTGTGGCTAAATTTTTCAGAGGGACATGTGTGCTGAAGGAAGAAAGTGATTAGTGCATGAACTAGTTCTCCAAGGAGAATCTGTGGCTGATGTCCTAATTTAGAAGTCTCCTCAGTGTAGAGGGAGCAATACTAAATTGACATGGGAATGATTAAAGATTAACTAATCTCTTAGCTTTTTTGCAGTGCAGCCACATTTGAGAATTATGTTGCTTATTTCTTCAAAATACTTATTACACTCTGAAAATCTTTCTGTATTTCATACAAACCATTTCTAATTGCTTCCTTTTAAAGTCTGCTTCCTCATCTCCATTTTCACTTTCATTACCTACCTACTTTGGTGACCAAAATGAAAAAGAAAAAAAACTTAGAGTCCTTTGGTACTCAAAAACAAAACAAACAAAAATTGATCTTCGGGAATCAATGTTCAAAAGAGGATTTACCTAGGCAGTAAAGTGATTTTGAAGTCCTATTGCCACTTAAACTGAGACAGCAAGTGAAAGACTTCAGAAGAAATTGGATCAGGCTATGGATACCTGATCTCCATTTTGTGCAAGCTATACCAACTGTATCCATAAGGAGAACAGAAAATAGGACAGGTCTATAATGCACAGCCTTTATTGTCTGAAAAACACTAACTATTGGCCCTTTCATCTCTGTACTTTTATATTCAGCAATACCTTTCTTTAAGTTATGCAAAAAAGCAAATACATTATTAAATATTCAGTTTTGACATTAGCTTCACTGAAAGGGACTAATATTTTATGTGCTGTAACAGTTACAATCTCTCATTAGGGCTTTCGAAATGTGAGTGGATCTGCTCTTGACTATACCTCTTAAAATTTTGATCAGATAATGTCTGCCATCTTATGCAACTGTATGGATATTTTCTGTGAATATGTTCCTCTGGTCCCAATTCAGACATCTTGGTCTGCCCGATGAGGTATGGCAGGAAAACTCTCAGAAACACTAAGCTTTAATCACCATTTGCAGTCTTACTAATTAGAGCAACATATATGAAGCCTTTTAGTCAGCAGCCCTTTAAGCAATTGTTTTTGATTCCAAACCTAGACAATTTTGTAAAATCTCCTTTAAAAGCAGGCCCATCTGATTCAGAACATTTTTATGTCTAATAGGTCCCAGTATTTCCTCCCTTCTACAGGACTCTTCAGTTTTAAAGTCACAGAAACATTCAAAAAAAGTAGACAGACAAGCTGCATTTTTAGTGTTTGCCAACAAAGCATACAAAATCAGACTGTTATTCTTATTCCACATAAACGAATAGCAATTGGACCAAAGCAAGCAAAAGCCCTTTGAGCTGTCACATTAACAGCGGATTTATACAGCACACCTAAACCGTTAGGAGTCAGTGCCATCTGCAAGGCCAGAAACATTCTCATCTTCTAAATACTAAAATCTATTTCATTGTTAATTCACTCCAGTGAAGAGTTAGTCTCCACTCGCTCGCTTACCAGGGTTCAGGATGAGGACTGGTAACGTTAATTTCCTGTAGCCCTCCAAGGAAGGACTATAAGAACGGACTCTTTTTCCCTGAGCACCAGCTGCTGGTGCAGAGCAGAAACATCACCACGGAAGGTGGGGTGAGGCTGCAGGTGCTGCCATGACATGGGGACACCGCCCTCAGCCACCTGGCCCAGCTAGCAGCACACAAATTCAGGAGAGTGACATCTGGGCGCATAACGGGACGTTCTCACCCACTGACTGAATTGCTATTTTTCTCAATAGTGTTGTCTCAGTTTTCTCAAAAGGTGAAATTACTTTATGGACAAAAATGGCCTAACTACCGACCTCTTTGTCCCTCATGAAAAAAAAAAAAAAAAAAAAAAAATCTGAGTAGTGGCACCTCAGGGCCACTTCTCTGTGGCCCTGTACCTCAGCCTCACCTTGCCCCAATCACCACAGACCTGACCCCGTGCCACTACCGTCTGGGGTGTCCCCAGCCCAGCCACACAGAATATCTTCACTAAGCCTCACCTGGACTGATGGAAGGCCTGGCCGCTGCCTCCACTGGACCCTCATCCTCCCTGCTGCACACTTGTCCTCATCCTCATCCTCACCACCACACCTCACATGCTGCCTCTCCTGGTGTGGTCACAGGCAGCACCACCGCTCCTCACGCGGGTGCCCCTCACGCGGGTGCCCACAGAGGCCGCACTCCCCTCACCAGGGACCAGGTCCAGGGCCTGGTCCCTGTCCCGGGCACATAGGCCACTGCTGAGCTCTGTGACAGAGGGAAGGGAGGCAGAGCTGCACCACAAACTGTTTGTTTGTTTTTTGTTTTTATTTTGTTTTGTATCCCATTAGGTCTAGCAGCAATTTGCAATAATGACCATTCCCTAAGTGAGGTAGCAGCAACTATATTTATTTTTACATTTGATGTGTCAGACTAAACCAATGCCTTCTGGTTATCTAAGGGAGAGATAGGCAATGCCGCTACTGAATTGTCTTGGATAAGGCAGGTTGATTTGAATGCTTGAGGAAATGCTTGGTCAAGTTGATATGTGCCGGCTTATAGAGACCACGCAGTAACATACATTATAAGTTTTCCTTCCTCCCCAAGATAGTGGCTTATTTTACTTGCAAAACTGTGCACTCACAATATATATATTGAAGCCATTAAGAAGTAAAAAATACAGAAGTTGCAATTTATTTCATAATAAATTACAGTGATAAAGAAGTTCCTTTGATGGCTTTAGCCTGGTTCTAATGAATAAATTGTTCATCTAAAAAATCCTACCAAATAATGGGTCACCAATGATTCTCAGATCTGGATTTTGATTTTTAGATCAAGAATGTCTTAGGTACCAGTATGTCAGGGCAGGACTGTGCCTGAAGTAAAAATAACTTTCATAATAAAATCTCCAAAATGTGTGTCCTGGCTCCCTTGCACATCATCATTCTGTTTTTTGTTTTGTTTTGTGATCACCTTGGATTATTGTTTTTGTTTATTAAGAAACTTCAACATTACAAAGCCTATCAAAACTTAGTATGATATTGACCTTGTGTGACAAACACTTACAAATTCAAGTTATCTTTAGAAGGGGATGTTTT
The DNA here is from genome assembly GCF_963932015.1 of Anas acuta. NCBI lineage: Eukaryota > Metazoa > Chordata > Aves > Anseriformes > Anatidae > Anas > Anas acuta. The sequence goes on along the minus strand of NC_088988.1, from coordinate 7,317,131 downwards.
TATGTCTTACATTGCAAAAGAAAACGATAACCTTCAGTATGAAGGTTGTTCTTGTTACAGACTCAGTGCTTGTATAGTCAAAGTCTCGGAACTTGCTACGTGACATCGTGGTTTATAGTCTATAGATGCAAATGGGACAGTACATTCTTAAATTCTTTAGTACTTTGTGATGCAAGGTAATATTTCTCTTACTATAGTCAAACACTGGTGTTGATGGAATGTATTCTGTATTGTTTACTATAATAGACAAAACTTGTATTTAAAAAGGTTTGAAATGCCATCTTTCTGAGTGTAAGCACACATAAAATCAATACAAATTCAACACCCTTCCTTTTTGTGGTTCAATAATAATAATATTAAAAGTGTCTTTAAATGTCAAGGATGTTGGAAAAATTAAAGATAAAATTACAACAGCACTTCCTCTGTGAAATAGTAATTCTTTTAGTAATTCTGTAAACAAAAGCACTTATATAATTGTGCTCATCTGTTCTAGAAGTACTTTATGACAAAAATGTCTCTCTGATAAGAATTAATTAAAATAAACCATCTGGTTGGGAAATTTTCAAAATAGAATACACACACACACACACACACACACACAGACATCAAACCCACAGGGTAAAAGGTTTTTCTCAATAAAGCCATTAGAATTTCATTTAGACAAGACCCTGTTTTACTGTCTCATAATGATGTATAATAATGTGTACTGGAAAGGTCATTGAAAGTACTAAAGTGTTGGTAGTAATATACTTCATTGTACTTGTTTATTTTAAACTGTAGACTAAAAATCACTACTGAAGGAAATAAAAGGAAAAACAATAACAACAACACAAAAACTCTAGTAATATAGGTTAGGTTGGGCTCTGTACAGGGTTACTGAAAGAAGATGGGTTCTTCTAGAGGATGCGTCTTAAAAAGCCTATTAGCAACAGAATGGATTTAGCTCTCCCACCCTTGGGAATGAAATTCATAGAGCTCAAAGTTAGATGGCGTGAGCCCCAATTATGTTTGTGACTGAAGGCAAATATCATTCTGTGTAAAGGAAGTTAAAAGATTGAAATGAAAAAGAAGAGGGGTCAGAATTATCAGCCCAACCTACAATTAACTTCAGAAAATGTAGATTCTTGGATTTTTTTTTCATATTCATATGTGAAAATCAGGTACCAGGTTCTAAACAGAAGACATACTGTTAAAGCTTGCCTTAATCCTTATATTACACACACACAAAATTTATGTTTTACACATTACCCTTTTGATAAAGGAAGTGCAGTTCCCATTAAAATGAAAGTGCAACATAAATATCATGTAAATAGCAACACTAAAAATTCTCCCCACTGGAACATACATAAAGGTGTTTTTTTTTGTGTGTGTGTTTTTTGTTTTGTTTTTTTTCTTTTACCTTTTTTTTTCTTTTACTTTTTTTTTTTTTCTTTTCTCTCTTCTCTTTTTTTCAACTTATTTTTCCTTTTTATCTTATTGTAAATTAGAGGCTATACTGCTTCCATATATATTAGGCAAAATTAGTTTCCCTTCTTAATTTATCTGATAGGGGACTACCTTTTGCTGTTGCCATTTGTTTGTTTGCTTGTTTAATGTTTGCCCCTACTTTCTGGCATTCAGTCTGAAGGTAGATAACGAACCTTTTTCAGCTAACCCTATCATATATTAGAATTTCTGTTTGTTTTGGCAGATGCTTTAGCCTCATATCAGGGTAACTATCACAAAGACATAAAATAACTCGATTATTATCACCCCCCAATAAGTATTACAGTACGAGCATATCAGTTAGATATTAAATTCTTCTAATATTAAAACTACGTAATGCAGTGTTACCATGTGCCCCTCAGTAGTACTGCATTTTTACAGCATTTTGAGCATCATGATCTGAATGAACTTTGAAACAGAAACAAACAATTTTAATTGCAAGGTATGGATAACTGCTGGCCATCTATGCATAAACACAGAAGAGAAACTGAACTAACAGCTGCATGACTTCCCTTGTACGAAAAAGGTTCCAATCTAGAAGGATGGAGTTTAAGATCTCTCACAAATACAATGCACCTTTTCATTGTTGTTCATACTTCAGTGTTTACTTTCCATCACGCCATTGCTGTCAGACTTGACATTTTTTTTTTTTCAGGCAGAATTCTGACTGAAAACAATATGAGTTATATGCGTGGAGTAGTTGCTGATTTGGGCCATAAGTGTATTGCTCACAAGGGGAAATTTACCATTACAAGAGAACACTCTACCATAATGTTCTCTCAGCTATAAAGCTGCTCTACTGGAGATAGGTTGGCATTTACCAAGTCCTCATTAATACTAGTCAGAATCCAAATGCTTTTCGGATTCTTCTATTCCATATATATTTATTCTGAAATTATGAAAAGTACCTTTGAAGCAGCAATTGTATGAAGTGAGTGACCAGAACAACTTAAATGGAGAAGTATCATCATTTTGATATATTACATTTCAAAACACCATACCTTGGGCAATGCCTCACATGAGGATGTTACTGCACATTAATTTTGAGAATGTTAGGATCTGCCCACCACTATTTCAGCAGTAAATGCCAGGGCAATAAAGAATAATCGCTGCAGTAGTCACACTATTACCGTTAAAGCTCTGTTGGAGTTTCCATTATAAGTTGTAAATGCTCTTTTTGAAGGATTTGCAACTTGGTGCTTTTAAATTCACATTGGGCTGCAACTTCACATTGGGAAGGATTAGTATATATAATTGCTTGGGTTTTGTTTGATGTTTGGGTATACTGGCTGACAGAAAAATAGCCCTGCTCATTGAAATAGCAGTCTTGTCTGCACACTGCTTTTTGCCCTAACTTTTTCATTAGAGAGCAATTTTATACTAGGATAATTACACTGGAACAACCTCTCATATAGCCGCAGTGTAAAGGTGTTATATAAGTATAGCTCATTCCTTTAAATTTTGTAGAATGCGCTATTTTTGGTTTTGTACCATTACATTCATATGCTTAAATCCTAATTATTGGTCTTTTCCTACTGTATTTTAGCTGTGGTGGCTTCTAAATCAGAAGGATTAGAGAAAAGCAAAACCTATGGAGAAAAACCCTACGATGCTTTATTTAATTGTTTAAAGTGAGCAAACTGATAATTTTCTTCAATTTGTTTCTTTGCAAATAATATCCATGCTTTAATATCTTCATGTTTTGATCAGTTTATTTTAGAGGGATATTTGGGAAAAGCAGCTTTTCCTACTCTTATTCTTTTTAAGTCATTTTGTTCATTTTCTTTTTGCATCCCTGTAGTCCTAAAGCTTTAGACTATTCTGCTGAGCATTACTTCCTACCTTAACAGAGCTTCATCTCACTCAGTAATACATTTCATTTTTGGCTATTTACAATCACATATGTAGATCACTATTTACAATCTGAGATGTGATAGAACTCAATACATGTACAAGTACTTGGCAAAGAGATTTAACATGCATTGGAAACTATGAAAAAAAAAAAGACACAATAATTAGCCTGGGAGTACACATTTGACTTAACATTCAAACTGTTAATATTTCCCAGTAGTCAAAAGACAAAACAAACAAACAAAAGACAACAACCAACCAACCAACCAAACAAACAAACAAAAAACATTATTATGGGCTTTTGTTGAAAAATTCCTGCGAAAAGAAAGGAATTCAGAAATTCACTTTCATTACAGAAGGAAAGTCCAGACATACCAACAAATAATGAGAAAAATTGTTGAAAAGACTCTAATTTTCAGAAAGTTGCACCAAAAATAGGAGAAGAGCAGCAGCATTATTATATGAACAGAAATCTAGCTTCACTGCAAAGCTTGTCAGATCTAATACAATCAACTATAAAAGTGATGCAGGGAATCATGACCCTACATCTCAACTGCCACACTAGACTTCTCCCACCCAAAAGAACATAATTAATTAATTTCAGCTGGAGGATGTTCTCCAGTTTTATAATTAATAACTTGCACATCCACCACATTAACCCGATGTAGTTGAAACAGTATGTAAAGTGATTAGTAAAGGTAAATTATGGCAGATTTCCTTCCAAAAACTGGCTGATACCAATTGCAGTCCACTTTTAAAAGATCAAGACCATGTCAAAACTTACATACAGACAGTGAAATACAAAGAGCAGGAAATAGATTTTCAATATATATGTGTGGTATTTGAAAGTACCTACATGAAAACTATTCACAGATTTTTTAAAAACATACAATTAATCAGTTATACTGCATTCTATAACTAGTATGGTTGAGACAGTGTGATTTTCTGTAGCAGTTAATGTACTAAGCTTTATACACTAAGGAGAGCTGACAGTCCCAGACCAACTAATGCCAAATAATTTTGGCAGTGAATTCAGGTAGGCCAGAGCTTATTGGTTCCTTGCTTTTCTTATGTACAACAGGAGAATGAATAGAGATGGACATTTTTTGGCAGGGTTATAATTGTTTTTGCAAGAGTATACTATTTTGCAGTTTTTGAAAATGGTGACAATTTTGCTATTGAACTCCCATTGAAAAGGCATGGAAATCATCAGCCACAAACTGGCAGAGGAGATGAACATCTTCTCTTGAACTACTTTGTTCGAAATATCCAACTCACAAATCTCCATACATCAATATCCCTCCCGTCTACCTCCTCACACAACAGGTTGTGTAATATGGCTCTGTATCAGAACATAGGCACATATGGATCTTAAGAACCAAACTTCCCTTAAAACTGCTGCTATGATTGGGAAGCCCAGAAAAGAGGTTTGAGGACTAGAAGGGTTAACAAAAAGCAAAATCATTAGAAAGCTGAGGTAACTACAAGATCCTATTTTGTTAAACAAGTTACCAGAAGAGTCTATTTGGTATATTACAGATTTGCAGAAGAAGAATTGGTGTATTAGCAATAGGGTCTAGAAAGAAGACACAAATAAGAAACAATCATTTTTACCCAGAGGTAAGAAAGCGTAGGTTGTATGAGGTAATTTTATTGAGTTCCATTATTCTGACTCAAATATTAATTTGGGGAGCTATAGTGCTAGAGAAGTATTGTGTTGGAAAATGTCTGCCTATCTATTACTTTTCAAAGTTCATCCTCAAGGAGAAAACTGATTTTCTGTGCATCTTTCTTGGAGAAATGAAGCTGCCTAAAGCATTTTAAGTTCCAAACACTAACACCCCATATGCTTATACTGGCAAGTATTCAAACTGTCATTCTCTGTTATGCATTCTGCTCACACAAGAAAAAAAAAAATATTAAAAAGGCATTTAACATATTTTATTATAGTTTAGCAGGTGTAACAAAAATTAAGAGAAAGTTGCTGGTACCATCATCTTCCTAAAACTTAGCAAGAGCTCTGCTTAAGAATTGCTACTCTGCAATTTTTTCCAGGATAGGTCTGTTCTGAAAACCAACCAACAATACAAGTACCATGTCACACCACACGTACTGACCGTCTAATTATGAGTATGGTTATGGTGGTGTTCTTTTGGAAATACCCAAGCAAATCACTGGCAAAAAATATAGACAGATGTTAAAAGAGTAGACTTTCTACTTGGAGTCCAAACATAAAGTCAAACAGAATAACTTTAAAAATAATAAAAAAATAAATAAATCAGAAACCTAATGTATGTTTGAGGTTGAGTCAAACTCATTTAAAACTTTTTTGATTCATTTACAAAGGTTTTAACTTTTTTTTTTCAAAGCAATTTTTTTCTTCAAAATTAAAAGTCATTTTTAAGCATTAAATATTTTTCTCTATATATTTTCAAGTTATTATCTTAATTACCTTCAATGTTTTTATCTGAATTCAGTGGAAGGTTAGCCTCTGCCAGTATTCTTTCTTCCAAAATCCCTTATGAGTGGTTGTGTTAATTTACCTATATCTCACCCTAGATTTATGCAATGAAATCTTTATGTTTTGTTATGCTATCCCAGTTACCATAAAGGTGTACATTACATTTAGAATGTGTCTATATCTGTATGTACAAGAAAATCAACCATACCTTAAATAAGGTTCAAATGCAAGTCTGCTGTAACAAAAATCACGAAAATTAGAATGAAAGTTTCCGTCTTAAACCTCACTTTAAATACCGGTATAGTTATCCTTTTATACAAAGCAAGTGGTGTTTTAACAGTTTTCTTCTTCCACCGTCGTGTATTGTCCACATATAGCATCCAACAAGAAATTGCATTTCATTGGTTGAGTTATTTCATAAACCAGAGAACTAAAGGAAGATTCCTAAACAAGATGAGTACTTACAAACAGTCTGGCATTCATAAGCCTCTTCTCATCACTTTGTTTATACACATTCTGTACGTGGCAGTCCATCAAGGAATGTTAAATATGAAGACTTCAAAATAGAAACAGCAGTAGGCTGTTTATTACAGATTCAAACTTTGGCAAATAAGCCCCACCAGGCATCTCTTGGAAAAGCTATCAGAATTACTTCTGTTTTCTTGCTTGAGATGAAAAGCCCCCTATTGGCTGCCAATATTTGTGTATTTTTACATTTGGATTATCCATGCAGGATTCAGTAGGCATAGTTGGTCCAGGAGAAATAACAGATTTGTGTGCCCAGAAACACATATTTGGAGCACTGATAGCCTTTTTCTATCCCACTGTGGAAACTTTACTGGGAAGGGAGGGCCTAAAAACACTGCAAAGGTTTCGCAAGTATAATGCTCCCCCTGGAAAAGTAAAGCTATAAAGATTGGAAAGGTCTGCATATCTGTAGCCCACAGTTTGAAAGGATCCAGTCATACCCTGCTGTGTCTGAGACTACATTCATTGTCTGCCTTTTTAAGATGGCCTTGCAGGGGCTTTGCTGCAAACATTCTCTACACCTTACTAGTACTGCCATCTACCCTTCAATCAGCCCTGTAAGCAAAAGATCCTGCTAGAGATACATGTGGTTTACAAGAGCATTAACTCCCAGCATTGCTTTGCTAAGCCATGATCTGACAGACTATGGGGGAACCACTGTGTGAAACCGGAGCTTAGTAGGCAGGCAGTTTGTTAATACTCTCCTGATCTGTTTGTTTCCCTGCTTCAGCTAACTTTGCTTGTATTTTCTTTTTCACTGGCACAGTGGACCCTGCTGTATTCAGAGTCAGACAAACTATCTGGTTAATGCTGCTCTAAAGTCCGAAGAGGAAAGTGAAAATAAATAAATAAATAAATACCTAAAAATCCATCACAAAAGCCAAATTCTCATTATGACTTGACTGCAACTCTGGTATTACAAGATTAGGCTAACTAGACAGGTGCATCAAAAACTTACCCTGTGCACAAAGATCAAGCCGTCAAAGCCCTTGCTGAGAGGGATAGTCTTCACTTATGTAAATAAGTGAAGAAGCCTCTGAAGGGCACACTCATGCCATAAAAACGGACAGATCTGGCCCTAACTTGATATTCTCAGAATGCATTTACCATGATTAAGATTTTCACATTATTATTTGATCAATTGATTGATGCATACAACATATTTTCATTCCAAAAGAAAATGAGATAATAAAGAATTACTGATGAATACGTGATTACACTTTTTTTTTTTTTTTACACCAAGAATTTTTATCAAGTACTTAGAGCTGAATATAAGCCAACGTTAGTAACAAACAATCTTTATAAAAAATAAGCTGCTGGAAATGCATTTAACTTATCAACACTACTATATCTAATTTTAGCAATGCTATTTAGATTATTATACATACTCTGGACAACATATTACATTAGATCACTTCTCAGAGAGACTTTTATAATAAATGGATGGCAGTTGAATTTCCATTTTGACATAAAGACTTATTGCTTGGCATTCAGATGGATTCTGTAATCCCAAGCTAATTGTTATACATTGATTTACTACATTTAATCATTAATGCTGTAGGGAGGCAGACATAAACAGTCTTGAAACTGCAATATGATTGTGGATTATTCATGCTAATATCTATTTTATTTTTCTTAAAGCTGGGTCTATCAGTGCTGGTACAATATGTGCTATACAAATATAGTATTTTCTTTCCATGTTGCTGCAGTACTATAAATCATTTGTTACATCATAGTGCCAGAGCCTGACATAACTTTGCATTCTGAAGATGAATGGAAATGATTCTTTGGCTCTTTCAATTAAGATAAATAACACCGGGGTGCCACTGTACTTTTACAGCATTTCAGTTACTTTCAAAAGTCTATGTATGAAAAAGCTCTTCCTCTAAAATTACAACAAACAAACAAACAAACAAAACAAAACCCACACACACAGTCATATATATGGGTTGTTTTATCCTTCTTCCTGTTTTTTGTCTTTACAAGCCTCAATGCTGTAGTGAATTTTAAGCTCTTACTGTGTACGTTAATAGTAAAATTATTTTGTTTTTCCAGACAATTTCATAACACAGATTAGCTGTATTCACTCGTTCTAATCAAGACTAGTCTGGCTTCATAAGGAGGGGAGTCTGGAGGAATTATGATTATTGGAATGACAGATAGAGTGTACTACTTGGGTGGTAATTAGTAAAGACCACTGGCAACAGCCAGTAAGCATGTGTCCAGACCTCTTCCCTCAATGCTGTAATGCATTGCTCATAACTATGTCATCTGCAGCCCACAGGGAAACCTGCCAGTGACATACATACCAATTTTGTGGGTTTTTATTTTAATAAAAACTTAGCCCCGAGCTCTGCTCATTTACATAGTGCTGTGATTCTTATTGTGGTTCTTCATTGCACAGTAAATTGCACCTACTAAGAAGGGTGGGTTTCTGCTGTACTATAATAAAGTCGTGTCTTAGAAGGAACACAGGAATCAAGAGAAACACAAGTGAAGGGAACACGCTGAGATGGAAATGCCTTCTCTGTATCTCTCTGAAAGCAGGAGCTACATTGCCCTCATTCCAGCAATAATGCATTAAAACATCATATGTAAAGCATGTCTTCCTTTTAAAGAATGAGCATATTTAATGAGGTGAATCGATAATATCAATTATCATTAGTACAAGTTGGAAAGAGGCAATCCGAGTCCTATTACATTAACTCTGGAAACATGCAGCTGGTGAGCATTTTTCTACATGCTTAAAATAAATTGATAATCTTTGTAGATTGGAAAAGGAAGAGAAACACAATGATCAATTCAAAAAAGGATGCTCCAAGACTATTTATGTTTCTAAAGTGTGAGGGAGTTATTTATTTCCTACCTAGCATTCCAGGACAGATTTGGAACAGTAATTAGGTATCTGAAAGTGTAGATAGGTTCAGTTCTCACTGAACTCCAAAAAAAATATATCTGCAGATATTTCCTTTGAAAATCTATGTACTTAAAATACCAAATTCAGGTTTTGCTGAGATGAAACTGGTCAGGACCAGTTCTGGTCAGGACTGACAGAATAGGCAGTTGACTGTGATGACAGACTTCCCAGAAAGCAAAGCAGCCACTGTCTTTCTGTCTATTTTACCTCTGCTGTAACCTCTGAAAGCTGTGCTTGCTACTGCCTTCCCAGGGCATCAGCAGCTGATAACTGGTGAGAGGAGAGAGAAAAGGTGATCCTTACGAGTATAAGCAGTTTGCTGTCATCTGTCTGTGCTGGTCCTAGCGGGAAGTGCAAGCTTGATGGGCTGAACTTCTGTCTCTGGTTCTCTGTCCCTTATGTGTTTCCCATAACCTCTTCTTCCCATAGCAGGTGGGACCTGGACCAGGCCAGGACCTTTTGTCTGTGGCAGCATCATAAGCTGCTGAAACCCCTTAAACCTCCCTACCTGTAGAGAGTCTGCTTTCCTTTCTTCTATCTAAGTAACTATATACACATGGCTGTAGGAATTCACATTTCATTGATTAAAGTTTTCAGATGATTCCCAATTCCAGTTGATTAGAGGATTTTTCCATACATCTGTGTGCTAATAACTCTTTGTTATGATAGGGTACATCTACCTCATACCTGTTCACTGGATTCAGTTGTCTGTTGAATATATTTATCTCACTTAACTTCAGCAGATTTGAGACTCTTCACTCTTTTTTTGAGAAAGTACTTGGCTTTTCTTATAAATCTGTAATTTTCAGCTTGAAGAAACACTTGTACCTTCAGGGAGCAATATATTCTCTTTTCCCAGTGGCTTTTAATTTTGTTTACTTTGTCAAGTATTCTGTAGTACTGTAACAGTCTCTTGTCAGGTCCAAAGAATATATTTTTACCAAGCAAGAGCTTTCAGTTTGCTATGGAAATGCAATATGGAATAATTGATCTAATCTACACTCAAAAACAGTAACATTATAAAAACAATCCCCCTCAGGAAAAAAAAAAAAAAAAGAAAAAAAGTAGGATTGCAATAAACTGTTCTCCATACATTTGAGCTCTGTGAAGGCTCTTTCAGATCACCTAATAAATCCAGGACCAACCATATCTTCATTTGCTCATTAGGTGCTCAGTTTAAAAGAAAAAAAAAATCAATACTTGTTCCTGTCTCATTTCTGAAGAATGGCACTGAGCCATTTGAGGTCTGGAATGCCTTCAAGTGAGTGACATGCTCAGATAAAGTTCAAAACCTCAATATCACCTCAGCTTATTTTGAACATCAGTCACAGGATTCTGATTTTTGATGGAATCAGAATTAAAGCAGAGAGAGAGGAAAGCACACACTGTGTCGACAAAAGAATGGATGCTGTTTGGAGAAGGGGGGAAAAACCTGCCATTCTTCAACAAGATTCTATGACAAAATAAAATCATTACATGTATTATACTTAGAGATCATTTTTAATCCTACAGATATTTGGAAGATATTAAGATTAGAGATGTAAGGAAGATATTAACATTGTAGTTAGATGAAATAAATAAGATCCACTAAAGATGCAAATTAGATTAAAATATATATATATATAGTAAAGTTTTAGAAACAGTATCTTACAGATTTTTCTGGAAATTTATTTTTACTGCTTTCAGGTTCATGTATCTTGCTGTAAGAATGCAGAGCAAGAAGGCAATACTTCTTTTACAGAATCACTGGAATTATTCAGTGTTTGAAAAGCCCTATTATAGTGTCTCAGTAAAAAAAAAAAAGAAAGATATTGACAAACTGAAAGGGCATTCAGGACTGAGGCCTTGGAAAGGCTGATCAATGAGAAAAGACTTAAATAAATAAATATGTATGTATGTATGTCTCATCTTAAAGGTGACTTTTGCAAAAGTTTGAGTCGCATCACTGTTGAGCCTGGCTCTTTAGGATAGTTCTGGAAGAAAATACAACTAAATCAGGCAAAGACAAATAAATAAATAAATAATCTCTTAAATATATAAGTACACATTACATATATATTTTTTTTCTTATTCAAAATCATAAATAAAGTACAAGCACTGTAAACAAGTCATGTAATAACATCATGTACACATTTACCAGTGGGAAAGATATGGACTAAATGATTTAGTAAGATTTCTAATATCTGACTTTATGTAAGTACTTTTTCTTTGATCTAAACATCAAATAACCAGACTTAAGTCATTCACTAGATATAGTGAATGCCAACCCTGCATATTAGGATACAATCAGGGACAGTGCTTCTGTATTTTAGAATCCAGCTCTTTTCCAGATATGACAGTCTTTACTAAAGAATGCGGTATGGCTCTTCCTAAAATTGAACTGTCTACCAATTTATTTTTTTCTCTAGGAGGCCTTGGGATTTTTTTTGGCAGGAAGGTGCACATACATCCATAGAATTGAATTTATATATTATATTGTAGGCCCTGGCTACAGGGCTTCAGACATTTGAGAGACATTAGAGTTACAAACTTTTAGCACCAGGACACCTTCAGAAACCTGTTCTTTTCTTCCATTGATAGCAACCATCTTCTAAGAAGCAGCCAGTCTAATTCCCTTAAGAGACATCGTCCAGTGGGGGAGAATAGGCTCCCAGACACAATACTTTCCAAATTTTCCCTATTCACTGGGTTACCGTATAAGGAAGCAGTGCTTTATGGACAGTATCATGCTTTGCTATCACTACCACCATTGTTTGGCACAACTCTTCGATTTTCTGTATTGACAAGAAGTATCAAGGGGCTGGCAGGTGATATGTGGCCTGTGAACCACTGGTTGGAGTAAATTGCTCAAACTATGCCCTCTCAACTCAGGCTATTAAAAACTGGATTTCAAAAGTATGCCCTCTGTGCTTACTCTACATGTTTTCTATGAATTTCTTTGTTGTCTGCAGTATTTGCTCTCTGTTGCAAATGAATACTGTTGAAAGAAACAGCATTTTCTATACATATGCCTTTGACTAATGCCACCTTTGGTCCTGAATTCTAACTTGTCATCACTTCATCTCCTAATGCAGGAGCAAGACACTACTTCACTATACAGACATACAACGTCTCTTACACAGGATAAAAATGCCTATTTCTGAGAGACAAAAAGGGAATACTTTAATGTTTTATATTAAATCATTCTCCTAACTGGAGCTAAGCTATAAAAAAACAATAACAACAGACTCCTACAGGAGTTGAGATTCAGTCTTTATCTGACAGAGGAGAATACGCAATTATAAAGCCATCAAGGCTTTAAAACCATAAATATAATTAAGAATAAAGATATGCAGAGAAAAATACTGATGTAAACTCTTCACAGCTTTAAAATAACTGGATAGTATTCTGATAAGAAGGAAAGCTGTCCGCCATAATAGTAATATGATGCCACACTCCCAGTTTGTATACAAGAATATGCAGTACCGCAGGGGTTTCACCTCAGCTGTTTGTCCCTCTCTCCAGTCAACACCCATCTGAGACAAATAAAATTCACACTGAATTTTAGGCACCCATGTTTGCAACAGGGGCTCAAACTCAAGGGCTGAGAAGAGGAATATTTGCAAGACTGATGTAAAGGAATAAAGATAGAAATCCTCTCTTTCAGCAGTCTGATGTACTGTTAATAAGTTACAAGGTAAAGCACATTAGTAGGTGAAGAATTCTACTGTGAAAATTGTAAAGCAGTTATATGTGAATAATACATTCATCTAAAAGTGTGCTTTTGCATCAGTCATAAGGACAGAGGACAAAATGGGAGAAGGCCAGTATAAATTAGCTAATGCTGTTTTATTTATTGAAGGCTGCTACTTTCTTTTTTTCTGACTCTTTCTTTTACTTTTAAAGAATTTTTTGTTAACTCCTTTAGGGTACAGCCTTTCTTCGCTTTAAATTCATATTCTCTTAAGTGTTGTGACACTGAGTCCAGTCACTTTTCCCCAGCTACCCCTTGATTCTTTTCAGAACTGTGTATCCTGTACTGCAATGCAGTAGTCTCAGTCTGCTGTTTTGCAATCTTTCCATATCTCTAATGACTGAGCCTTTATTTTCTTTGTGCTTTTTAGGGTCCTGTGCACTCAGAACTAAATGTAGGAGTTTCTTTTCCTAACAAATTTTGTAATTGTTCTCCTTTTTTCTCCCATAATTTAACAGAAATATTGATACATGCTGCTTTATATTAAGTAGTAACATTTACAGATTTTTTTCTTATCTGCATTTATTACTTTTAGCATTTTCAGCATCTCTTTCTAGTTGACTAGCTTCTGTCAGAATCCTACTCTATAACAAATGTACTTGATCTATAGAAATGTTCCCCTGCTTTCTTTATCCATCACTTTTACATTCTCTATTGGTTCATCATATGTCCTTGTTATTGATGCTCTAATTAGTTTGTTCCTTTTCTAATGTAGTCATAATTACCTTTTAATTTTCTTTTGGCCATTTTCTGAGTTATCATACTTCTACTAAAGTTAGCTTTTTTTTTTTTTTTTCTTCTTTTTCAGAACTTTGAGAAACAATTCTTTTTTTTTTTTTTTTTTTTTTTCAAGTGGTAGCTTCATGCCATATGTACTTGACTTGTACTATGGGCATTTAACAATACTCATTTCCTTTATAGGCCGCTATAATCTGTTTTGATTGTATACAACATTCAAGCTTTCAATAGTCACCTCTCAGAAGTTCAGACTTTACACATCTGGCCTTTACAATGCTAAACTGACAAATTTTCTTTTACTTCAAACGAGCCCGGATTTGCACATACGTAAAATCATCAACTATGATGGAGTCTGAGTTTTGGAACTGTTTAACGTTTTGCTGTTTTTGAACATAGCAGTTATTTACTTTCAAAGTTGGTCTCCTGCAAATTTTAGATGAGACATTTTCAAGTAGCACTGCTATATCTCAGTATGAGTAGATAGCCTTTTAAGGCAAATGTATTGAAGACCGGTTGTGGCTGCTTTATATTGAATACTAAACCTATGCCTCAAACATAAGCCAGACTCCTCATGTTTATAATGTGAAAGTTACTACCTTACTATACAAGCTACCTATCTGATGTCAAATGCACACAATTTGAATGGGAAGCAAGCAAGTCGTTGTGAAATGTTTTGGAAACTGGAGCATAAAAGAGCAAACCTTGCCTTTTCCCCACTTCAGTTTAAGCCATCTGTTCAGTGCAACTCAGAAGCTTGCAAAAGAATTAAGAGAGGCTACTCTAGTCAGATGTAGGGCTCAGGTGAAGATCAGATTTGAAGTGTTTCACTATCTGACCCAGGAATCAGTTGATTCCTCAGACTGCTCCTATGGAAAGCCCTGACGCTGTATGACAGAAATTGCAATGGGGAAGACATCTGTACTATAGTAGCCAGACAGCTTTGCAATTTGGGCCAGAAAAATAGTTTTAGTTTGTACTTGAACATGAAATTGATACTTCTGGAAATAGCCTCGAGTAAGATTTTAGTCCTCATGGGCTTGGGAAGACAAGACCTTAAGGGAGTAGGGTTTTAGTAGGTCTAAAACAAAATCAATATCCAGTGTTGTGAAAAGCCTATCCTTTATTATTCACATTGGATAATTTTATGGGCTTACATTTATGATCTTTTATATATATATATTTTTTTCAATTCCAGGCTACTAAGGCATCATGTAATACCTACTCAAGGTGTATGAAGTAATTTTTAGCCTCCATCAAGTTTTTTGAAGACCAAATATTAGCATCATGAATATGAACTTGGCTGGTGCTGCCAGAAGATTATTTCTCTAATTATTTGAAGTTATCTGGAAGTATTCCTTGATTTCTTTTTAATACTGATCTAAGTACACAGTACTGGATATACTAACAGTAATACATTTGCTAGAGTTTGTGAATAAAGGTTACTTACATAACATCTTAATTGAACAAAAATAGAGTGAAATATTTTAAGCTGCCAGCTTTCCATATAAGAGAAATTGGTAGCAGCAAAATGGGCAACATGAGAGTTTGCCACACTCAAAAAATTCAGATATTCTGTGAAGGAAGCATATTAATATTTTGGGGGAAGAAAATTACAATGGAGGGAGATGATTTTATGGCAAAGGCTTTCACTCTTGTTATTTGTAGTGCAAAATAGCTGGTCTATCTCCCCTTCCTCCTTCACTCCCCAAACAATACTTTTCAAGGAAAATGCTGGTTCAAAATGGTACCAAATGCGCTTTTTCAGTAAAATTCCAACTGACAAGGTTTCAGAAGGGCAACAGCAAGCTGTCAGTAAAAGGATAGGACAATTAGGTGGAAATGCTACTTCATGTCAGCTTCTGGTACAACTAATGACATTTTGCACTTTAAAAAGATGCAATTGAATTCTGAGTGACATTGGCTGTGGATACAAGCTGGCATAATTCCACAGAATTCACAAGAGCTGCAGCACCTAAACCCAGCAGGCAATCAGGCAATTGGTCATAAATTGTCCATGAGATTTTTCATAGCTTTTTTTTTTTTTAAAAAAAAAAAAAAAAAAGCTATACTTCTTGCACTAATATTTAGTCAAGCTCCCTATGATAGCAGTGATAGCAGTATTATAAATTCAGTTCATACCTCCTTAAAATATCTACCACTCAAACACAGGTTTATGTTTAAGGTGCATGTGTATCAGGTGTGATCTTCCTAGGAAGAGCATTAGGTACCAGACACAAAACAATAGCTGAATCCAGCTGAGTCTAAAATTGCTGCCCAGAAATCTCTACTGGGCTGTCACTTCAACTACAGACAGCTCAACTTCAGATGGATCTTACTGTTTGACCTTGAAACTTTACAGTCACCTCTGAAAAAGCCCCCAGATTACATCACTCTTGATTAAGCCAGTAGCTCAGCTCAGTTGAGATCCCATATCTAGATGCTACTCCATTTATCTTCCTTCCCTAGGAGATTTTTTTTTTTTTAACTTGCCTACCACTCCAAAATAGGAAACTGCTCCTAACCAGCAGCTACTTCCACTTTCCTTTCTGCTGTTGTTCCAGGCAGTAGTTTCTTTTTATACATTAGTTTAATTATTAGCCTGTTTGGATAGGTGTAAGCCCTGAGTAGAGGGCTGGGGAGTTCTTTCACCTAGGAATTAAAGTACTCCTTTGGACAAAGGTCTGTGCTTACCATCCTCCTCCATAGAACACATAACTGAATTTTACATTTTACAGAAACTGGATTAAGAAACAGAAAGGAGAAACAGGCCTTGGAGCAGGCACCAACCATAATGAGTGTCTTAAACACTGAACTGCTGAGTTATCCATCCTTTCTGACCTAGTGAATTTTCAGCTTTTTTCTGCACAAAAGTACTGCTCTAAACGAACAACAACATTCCCCACCTCCTGAGTAGTTTTGTGTCTTGCAAGCCTTGTGTTTTGGGCACTCATCTGGAAGATAAAAGATGAGGTTTGAAGTTCAGACGAGGGAATTGAATCTGTGCTTGCCTTTTACAGGGCAAGCATTCTTACCACTTGGCTATAGTACAGAAAAGAAAGACTCAGCATCTCCTTCAGCTGTTTTAAAAGAAAAAAATAAAAGAAGAAAAAAAAAAGACAAATTCTACTCAAAGGGACTAGGTCCCTGCTTTCAGCAAGGTGGTCTTGCTAAAGATCTGAAGTTTTCAGAGAGGACTAAGGACCAGAATAGATTAATGTCCTATGTAAGGTACAGTTCTGGATTCCAGTCAGCAGCCAGGAAGGTGAAAGACAGCTACTGCAGCAGCAAGCCCTCAGACCCTGTAAGGCATCCAGATTGTCACTTCCTATATTCATAGGAGAATGTTTCAGATTTGGGACTTTCTGTTATTCTTTTGTTTGTTTGTTTGTTTGTTTGTTTTCCTTTAAAAAAAAGAGAGAAAGAGTATATAGAGTACTAGCAATATAATTGTAACTGTCTATTTCTTACTAGAATACTATGATCCAGATTTTCAGCGTATACAATATGTACAGAATTTCTGTATAAAAAGCTCAGCCTCTCCACAGATTGTGAAAATTTTATTGCCACTAGTAAGACAGAACCAACAATTATTCTTAGAAAGTCTGACATAGTTTTTATACTGACCAGCACCTCCCTCCACCTTGTGTATATTCCAGAAGTCTTGGACCCTTTCAGATTTCCTATGTAGATGAAAAATGCCACTTTTCCATGGGCTGTTTTGTGTTTTTTTATGTGATGCTCAGACGACATAGAAGCATAGCAACACATGAAGTATTAACTGCTGATGTCATTAATGACTGATGCCATAAATAGGCAAATACTTGGCACATTCATTTGTTTTTCATCATTTTTCTATTCAAAAGTATCCAAACATATCCAGATGTTCTCAGCATATCAGAAACAGAGCATAAAGATAATATAAAATAAAAGTTATTGGTTGAAGAGGTGACAAATATGACACATCTTTTAAGTTCAGGAAAGGCTCAGCTTATGCCATTAGGCTGAAAAAGATCTTACTTGGACAATCACATAGAACTGGCATTTAAAATAAGGCTTAAATAATTGGCTTAAGTGAAGAAACTTCATTGGTTAGTATGGCATGGAGGAGACCACAATGCACTTGCATGTGGGTGAGATCCATGGTGACAGACAAAGGGGGCAAAATAGTTGCTCAGTTTCCCTACAGTCTTATAATACAAATATGCTAGCAAGATGGCACTTATCTTTTGTTTTAAGTCATCAGAAAACATGTTTTCATTGCAATGGGGATAACAACATGCAAAAATACCTGGACGCTCAGTTCAGACATTAGACTCTTGGTACTTCCTACAAAATCCTGGCCAGACTTTGTAATATATAAGCATCAGTTCCAAAAGAACATCAGAAAAGTAAAAGCTTTATGTGCAGCTCTGGAATCCAGGAAAAAAATGTGTAGCCTTAGGCGTTGTATTTAAATGAGTCTTCCAATATTCTCATGAATGTTAGCTCAGACACAGTTTATCTACCAGGGGGAAACCAGAGATTCAGTTTCACTGCCAGCTTTCTTAATAAACATGAGCCACTGGCATTGTCCAAAATAGAGTAGATAAGCAGAAGTTGCACATCCCACTCATTACTATGCTATATTAAAGCTTAGCACAGTTGAGAGAACAACATTTCAGAAGTTACTTACAGTGATGTGAACTATTTAGTCTATAAACAAATGAGCAATAAATATCCTCATCCAGGAGATTTAAAAAAAAAAATGTTTTTACAAAAAAGTCAAAACATTTTTTCAGCTTTGCTTATCAAAAAAATGTTAGCACTTTGGTTGTGTTTAGAGGGGTTATTTATTTGGCTTATATTTGAACTAGCTTGTGCTTGTCCATGCTAGGGAAAGACTGCTGCTCTTTGATGATATGATACCTGGCTGATATTCCAGCTGATGTAGACTCCTAAAAGAAATTGGATGCAATAGAAATGCTTATATTTGCTTTGCTTTTACCCTTTTAATGGAAAATGTTTTTCATAGTGTTTGGTTTTGTTTTGTTTTGGGATTTTTTTTTTTTTTTAAATACATTCATGTGCTAGCTAATGGTTTGGTTAGCTAGTGAGTCCTCCCAGCAAAATATCTAGTAGAGATACTTCGGCCATGTAATAGGAGCTGTGAATCTTAGTGGAGATCTATAAACACATTCATTTTAGAGACCCATTTCCTTCCCACTTACAGAAGGAGACCACTGCCAGGTCTGCTCCTAAGGAATAAGCGTTTTTGTTGGTGAAGACCGCTGTGAAGTGTAAGGCTTAGGCACAGTATTTGCAGATTCTCTTTTAATTCCTCAGTGTCTGAGTAATGCCTATGTAATTTGTGAACCTTGACTTTGACTCTTTATAGCCTGAAGATCACATCACCTTTCTCCTCTCTATATGTCCTGAGAGTAAATCCAAAAGAAGTACTAGGACTGAGAGCAAATGCTTAGCCTGAAAACGGTTGATGAGGTATTTCACTCTACTGAACCATACCCTGTAGTCCTACCATTTTGATATAGTTTGGAAAAGAGACAGGTATCTCAAGCCCGTTCCCCACCACCCTTGCTTTTATGAGCATTATTTAGGGAGACTGAATGCACAGATAAATTAGTTGTACAAATAAATTATCTGCAAGTAATTTCATCACACAGATCCAGAAACTTAGGCAGTAATGTCAGTGTGTTTTTTTTTCTTTAAACCTGTTATGTGGCACATCAGCTTAGTATTTATATAAATCTTAACCAATGACATATGCTACCAACTCTGTAGTGTCTAGCTAGTTTAATGAACTATATAGGTGTGAAAGTTAGGAGTCCATTTTCAAATATATTGTCTTTGCTTGTCCAAGAAAACTTCCAGGAAAACAGCACTGTTTTGACTTATACATTTACACACATCGAAATGAAGTTGCAGTGTTTATTTTTGTGCCCCAAAAGACGAGAGGTGAAGAGTTTCAGGAGGTACTTGTTTAGGAGACCTGAAATATCTAGGCGTAATGCTAAGGAAAAGATTTTGGCAGTAAAATCATATTTGTGACTTTGTGAAAATCCTGAAAAGAGTAACAGAAAGAATGTTATTTCTTTCTGATCTTTACTCCTACAGAGTCTCTTAATTTTTCATGTAAAATATACTTGAATAAAGTCAAACTATTTTTTGTTTTCTTACAGGAGGCTCTAAGATGGATCCTCTGATCATTGCTAATTCTATTTATTTTTATTTTCTAAATGAGAAAACAAATGACAAAGGAAAATGAGACAAATATGAAATTTTGTGAAAATTCAATAGGCATTATTGTTTTCCCATTTCTTAGCTTCATTGGATATCTTTTTCATCTACCCAGTAATCTAACTTTCTTTACATTTTTTTTTTACTTAAATAAACATTAAACATACATGCCTACAGTAAGCTCTCTTGTTTTATTCTCTTTGCTCTCCTTTCCTGTACAATAAGCCCATTAATTTTTCATATTTTATTTTCTGAGTTTCTCTTTTGTTATTTGATTCTTAATGAATTCTCTCTTAAGCTTACAATATCAATGCTTATTTATTATGGATGTATTGTACAGGAACATTTTGACTGTGATTTTGATTTTTCAGCCAAAGACCTTGAAGCTCACTTTATATGGAAGAAATTACAAAAAAATCCTTGGAAAATAATCCATGCAAAAATAAATATAGATAATTTGGGGGGAAGGGAGAGGAGAAGAGAACAACAATGATAGCAAACTGGAAAATTTATTTGGGAATAATATATATATATATATATATATATATATATATATAAATAAATATAGAAGGCTGCCTACATTAAACAAGACATTTTTAGGCTTTCTTTGAGCCATTCGACCCATTCCAAAAGTTAGTAGTTATTTTAAACAAAATTTGTACATTGTGTTTCATGGAGACTGCATACATCAAAAGACACTTATTTTCTCCATTCATAGTTAAAGTAGTAAAACAGAAAAGATGGTTAGAGCAGAGGGACTAGCACCACCATAGTACTTGTTTAATTTACATTCTTTTAAGAATGTAATTAATATGAAATATAGGCAGAAATAACCTTTAGGCAATTATCTCTACCTGCTTAGGAAACATCAATAGGAGTGTTATTACAGAGACATAAATGACTAAGTCAGAAGGTCTACAGTGCACATTTGTTATATAGTCTACTTCAATCACTGTTTACCTCTTTTTCCACATTTTTCTATCTGTGCTTGGGAAGGTGGGTGTGAAAGAAGATGCAAAGGAATAGTTTGCTTTGCTGGCCATCGAGATGCCTTGAAGCAGAGATTATATTTTGGGAAAAATAATGTTGATTTAATTTTCATCTTTTATAATTACTGCAAAATAATATATATGAAATAACGGTAATTCCAGACATTATCTGGCAGAACGAGAGTTCCGTAAATAACTATTTACTACTTTTTTTTTTTTTTTAATGACATTGCTTTGATTG
This sequence comes from Anas acuta, assembly GCF_963932015.1. Taxonomy (NCBI): domain Eukaryota; kingdom Metazoa; phylum Chordata; class Aves; order Anseriformes; family Anatidae; genus Anas; species Anas acuta. The sequence continues at coordinate 7,295,954 of NC_088988.1, read as the reverse complement.
ATTCTAGTAACAATTCCAGCCTAAGCTGGATTTGATATGATTATGGACATGTTGTTTAGCTGTTTTAAGGTATTCTACTTTCCCAAATAACCAGGAGAATGCAAGGATGAATTCATCGCTTAGGAACACTAAACTGAGGCTGTATAACCAGACTGTAGAAAGATGTATGGACTGCAGTAGCTTTCAGAACAGGTGAGTCATGTTAAAATATGTCAACACTGTTTCATTGCATACATGGACAGGGAAATAAATAAAATGAATAAATGAATGGAGTTGGAAAATGCTTGGAGAAGGTTAAATTTTAAAGCAAAGGCTTGCTCGTGGTTTTATAGAGGTATGATAAAATATTTTACAGCACTTAGTAAATCAGAAGGTTCCACTGTATTACACCATCCTCCCTTGTCTATCTTCTATAATTGTGGATATACCTTAAAAAGTTACTGTATGTTTTCTGAATAACAGTAAATAACAAAATCAGGCTGTAAGAAATTGATATAATGATTTTTCATGTTTTGCAAGCATCAGTATTTTTTTTTTTATATGAGTATGAAGAATCCCTTAACTGATTTTCTAAAACAGTATTTGATATTGCAGAAATGCTCTAAGGGTAACAAAAGTTCTGTTTATTTCTTGCTAGAAATTAGGAAAAAATAGATATTTTCATTTAGAGATGCTGTCACTTTAACTGGAAAGGATTCATATTCTTCTGATTATCAGTCTGAGTTCTGGGTGCAAACAGACACAAAAAGCTTAAGAGACAACTCAGTTGGAAGCACTCTTTGTAGCTCCAGCCAGAAATTCACCCCGGGTCACAGCCATACCTTGCTCAGAACGCAAACTGAGCCCTATCACACAGAAGGGCATCTGAGAAGTTCATACCCCTTAACCAGCCTGTCACTGAATTTTCTGTTTATAACAAAGGAGGAAAATTCCATTTGGTTTTGAGTTTTGGTATGAGAGCCTAGCTTATAATTAGTGTGGGCAATCTTAACAGTGAAGTAGGAGAGAGCTACACATCTTTGAATCCTCTTTATATCTAATATATAACAGTATTTGCGTTCTCTGTACTCACTCTAAAGAGTCAGGATAAAAATTGGGTTATTTACTCAAACTTGCCCTGAAGGAAAAATATTTGAAGAGACTTTTCCACTCCTTTGTCTCAGCAGTCATTCTTTATCACTTCCTCTTAAGTTTTGAGAGTTCCTTGTAGCCATTTCAGTCTACATGTAGGAGAAATAACGGACCCAGTAAGTAAATCTCTTCCTCTACACTTGAATCGTGCATATTAAGTTTTGAAGTTTCCTAAGAAACCTCTCAAAGTTTATGCTTGCATTAAATTGCATGTAAAGACAGAGATGGTTTCTCTGCATAAAATATGCCTGATTGTTCTGTCTGTACAAGCTTGATTTTTCACACTTAACATGGATTTTTTTTTGTTTTTTCATGAAGGCAGCAGGGAGGGGAGAAAGGATGTCCTAGCAATTACACAATCAGTTTGATACTGGAGAGAGCTGAGTATTAATTTTGGTCTAGCTAAAACTTTTCATGTAACTGAAAGTCACTTCAGGGCTGCTGTGCCACAACTGCAGGTTTGTCAGCCTGTTCTTACTCCCCTGTGACTCACAGGAGTAATTTTTAGCTGATGATTTCCAGCTGCCTTTGCAAACCCTTTGTGCCAACTGTGCTTTCACTAAAAGCCTTCCTGTGCCATACTGCTCATTCATACACATACACACCCACTCTCATTTCAGATTTGTACAGTCATAAAGTCAATGCACTAAGAAATTATCAAAATTATTCTTCATGCATTGTAAGCACTAATAAAGATGTGCTCCTTTCAGGATCAGCTCTTTGTTAACAGCAGATAGTATGGAATTTAATGCCTGTGTAGGCTGAGATTTTATACAATTTACATCTGATTCCTGCAAATGTTTCTTACCTCTTGGGTAAACATTATCAGGAATATACCATGTTTTTCCTTCAGACAAGGTCATTGATAAGAAATGAACAGAAATGCTGTCAGCTCCCGAATCAATGTAACAGTTTTGACTAGTTGTTTTATAACATGCTGCTTTGCCACAAAACAAGACAACTCCTTTGCCAAATGGGAGCGAGTGTAACAGTTGTTATCTTTCAACAACTCTTCATTTCTGATCAAAAGATATGGAAGTATTTTTTGAAATCTGTTAATCCAAAAAAGCTTAGCTGTTAATAGTTCCCAGAATTCCTTCTATGTCTGCCATGTTCAGTTTTTGCCATGATCAAAAGTAGGGGAACTGTGTTGATCAGAAATAAAAGAACACAGTGTTTTGACGCTTTGATATAAACTTTGCTTTGTGAACTGATGAAAATTCAGAAATTTTACGTCTTCCTGCAACAACTCAGTAAGTATTTTACAGAATGCAAATCTTCAACAACACACTGAAACATCCACAGGGAGAGAGGACTTTGCGTTCTCCTTCAGGTGGAGAACAGGATTTCAAATGCTGTAAATTATGTATGGCCAGATAGTATGTAAGAATAATATTTAATGTTTACACTTAACATGAAAAAATAGAAATGTAAATCTTGCCTCAGGTAAATAGTAGTTCTTGACAGAATAAATTTACTAGTCACAGGAAGAGTTCATATTTACCTTTTAATTTTGGTAGGGAGTGAGGTAGATTGAAATAATCGCTGAAGGATGGCTACAAGTCAGCAGAAAAGAGGATTTCTCTTCAGCCATTTCAGAAAGAGCAGGAGGTCTGTGTCTACTGTAGTCTGAATTTGTTCAGTGTTACATAAACCAAAGATATATTCAGTAACCACCTCTGCTAACATGCAACATTCTAGTAAAATTTTCCTGTATACAACCCTATCACAAATGCTACTCTATACTTCCATTCTAATATCCATACAGAACAGATACGGAATTAATTTAAAAAAAAAAAAAAAATCTCACAAAATCATCAGAAATACCTGCCAGAAAATGCCTACATGAAAAAAAGCTTGTGACATTCTGGGCATGGGAGAAACTAGTCCTGACCATTCTTTACGTATTGTTCTATCAAGGTGAACAGCAGCTTCATTTATAAAATATTGCCAATAGCATACTCACTGTATATTATCCTATGTAGCTTCTGTGGTAAGAGACCAGTTAATTATTTAGTCAAATTTCTGTAGTTAACCTGACACCAGCAGATACTGGCTTCTGTTTCCTTTCAGATTTATTCACCTCCACTGGGGGAGGAAAATAAAGGTTCCTCACTACATTCTGATTATTAACAGCAGCTTGGTGGTGGACTTTCAGCTTCAGATCAAGGAAAGAGTTTTTCCTCATTTGTTCTGATAGACCCAGAACACAGAAAGGTGGTTTAATTTTTAGTGGTGCTTTTTTTTCAGGTCAGCAAGTGGAACCATCAGAATGTTCACCTCAGAGTTTTTATTTCTAAATACACTACATGTGTGGGCTGACCAGAGCTGCACATGAAATCATGTCTATTTCATAAATGTACTTCCACATAATATTGAAAAATATTTATCTTATGCTCTATGTTTGAATCATCCTTCACTTAATTCATCGTGGAAACTCCTCTAATTTAAACCGCCCTCATTCCTGGTTTTAGGAATTGCTGTTGTGGTTGTTTCGCTAACATCCAGTAGAGCTACACTTTCCAGTGGCTGCAGGGCTGTGTGTAATTTTGCCTCTAGTAGTTCTGCACTGTCATGTTCCTTCCTGCTACTTGTCCCTCTGTGCTTTCCAATCCTGTAATCACATTCTCTTGCTTTTCAGACGTGTGTGCTTGGAACTATCCCTCTGATCTTGTATGCAGGCACCCTCTCTCTTCCTTTGAATTCCATACTGAAACATTTCTTCAGACAATTATTTCTATCCTTTATTTATAATCAGTGATCTCTCCTGAACTGTTGCTTCTTGTCTTGTCTTGTTTTTATCTCGTATCAGATTATAAGATCTTTGAGTAAGGGAATATGTCTTACTATGTCTTTGTAAAATGCTTTATAAACTTACAGTGACAGCAACAATAATTCATGGTGTATTTCCACTCAGTTCAAGGAATTACTGCTTGCTTATTCTGGGCAGCATGCATTCCCATGAGCTGGTGAATTCAGGTTTACCAGGGCACTAGACTATCCTGATAATTAAAATTTGCTGTTGTGATCATCAGAAGAGGTGTGACTTTTCCTTGCATTACTGCACCAAAGTTCCTGCCGACCTAAATACGTCTGTCAGTAGCACCGATTCAGCTGATGCAGAGTACACTAGTTTTGCTGCTGCTTTTGTGTGGGGAAGGAGAAGTAGACAAGAAGAAAGAGAGGAGGCTACAGCCTCTGCATGATTGTTAAATGCACCTTTTCTTTCTTTCATTGCACTTGAATAACAATTTTGGTCAGATGTTAAGAAAGGCAAGACTAACTGCAACCTTCCAGCTCAGGGGCAAGGGATCTGCTTGGAAGCAACAAGAACTTCCTCCTAAGGCCTCTTTTTCTTTATGAAAACACAAAAGGGCCAGTTGTTCTTTGGGAATGAAAAGTTGATGAGATATCCCGTTGTACAATTTTAATGGCTGTATATACTATTTGTTTTATACAATTTATCAGAAACTCAGAGCTTATGCCAAGACATTTCAGTGCATTGCCAGAGTGCATTTGAGTCAGAGTTTTGCTACAGTTTCTAAGAGGAAGGCTAATAAATTACAATAAAACATTATATTGCACCTCCAAGTTGTCAGTGACTGAATGTTTAAATTGCAGTAACTTGAAAGTGATATTTTTCTTTGTGGAAAACAATGGAATTTTTCTCCCCAGTATTACAGTATGATGTTTACAGCAAACCATGGGATACGTTCACTTCTATGGATATAATGTGCTAGTAATGCAGATTACAGTCATCATTAAACTTTTAAGAATAGCTACAATATTTGCCAAGGAAACCTCTAACCTGCTTTATCTTATATCCATCAGCAGAAAGCCAAATTGAATCTCTTCATAAAATGAATATACCAATTCCCCTACCCCTCTGTTGTCACCTTTCTTTGTTTGCTACTCAGAAATGGAGCTGGGTCTCTAAGAAACTATGTATATACAAAGGGCTTTGTAAAGTATAATACAGACAAGAGTACCTTCTCAACTACATTTTGTCCCAATAGAAACTCATATTGAGTATTTCATTGCAAACCCATTAGTAGTGATTTGCAATAGTCCAATTTAGAGGTCACTTAAGCATGAAAACAGTGTACAAGAAAGTGTATAATGAAACAATATCGGTAATAGCATATTTTAAATGTTTCATTAAATCTGAATTGTTATATTGTAGTACTGCTGTGAAATAGCTACTACTTTCTGAAACAAGATTTCTTTTATATACATATAAAATAAATACCGTGCATTTGCACAGAAACCAAAGGAGTATAAAAGTCAAAATATTTTTTTATTAATCATGTGTTTTAGCACATTTGTATACTGAATGGCTTGGGTTTTATGTCTTTATGTAATCCATAATCCTAGATTAGATCAAATTAATATAAATTCAATTTCTTTATATGGAAGCAGCATGAAGCTGAATATTTTGTACTCACGTATTAAATTAAAACAATTAAAAAAAAAAAACTTTTTATTGCATTCAGAATACTATTATCACAGCAACATAGATTTTCAATTTCCAGATTTGAAGTCATGAAATAAACAAAACAAGAAAATCTGTAATAATATATCTATTTATCTTATTCTTGCTAAGCAAGGATGTCAAGTTCACTGGTGCTGTGCTTTTGTTTTTGCTGAATAGCACAAGGCAAGCGTCACTCCATGCAGAAAAATCAGGAGTATGACATGGTGAAGATGCATTGCTTCCCTTAATGCTTATCTAGTGGTGGAAGATAAGCAAAGTATAGATTTAATATAAATATAATATAATGTACTCTGCATTACTCTGTTTTGTGTCTCAATAAACATAACAAGACTCAGAGCTTTTCCTTTAATGCAGTCTGCCCTTTGCAGAGGGCCTACCTCAAATAGGAGTGCCACGCAGCCAGTGTCGTGTCTTTAATTCCTGTAATTTCTCAAGAGTTAACTTTTGTGATTGGGTGGTCAAATCACAAAGTTAAAAAAAAATAAAAATCTTAGGGGATTTTGTGTTTCAGCAGGATGAAATTGCAGGGGAAGAAGTATCAAACAAAATATAGCATTTTGGAGCTGTTTGTTTTGTTGGGCATTTCTTTTACAGTGCCTCTGACAAGCAAGGCTTAAAAACAACAACAACAAAAAAAAGGAGAAAAGGAGAAGTTATGAAACTGCAATGCATCTCTACTCTTACCCACACCTAATTATACTATCTTTTCATTGTATTAGGTATTCCAAAGAACCGTGGAAGTTATTGGTGATCTATCATCATCACATTAATAATGCTGTTGCATTACTGCAGGAAAAAAAAATATCTATCTTAAGGTTATTCCTCTTGAAATTTTATGCTAGTTAGGATCAGTCTAATGGACCGTTTTATGATATAATAACTCCTCTCCATTTGGGCTACATCTGCCAGACTTATCAGATAATTTTTGAGGACGTAGTTCTTTATGTATTTTAGTCCTCAAGAGAAGCAGCATGTAACAGCACTGCCAACTGAAGATTACCATGGGGACCTACTCAAACAATTGGATGTTTTTCTCTTCTGAGGGTTAAAGGAAATAACAAAAGTGACAGGCTGGAAGAGGATGGATATATTTGTAAACTGTGACAATAAAAGTTAACATTATAGCAGGAACAAATCACGCATTCAGGCAGCAGCTCTGGCAAGCACACATTCTACAATACTGCAGAAAAGCGTGCTTTCTGATGACAATATCCAGCACCAAATTCACAGGCTAAGAATCCTTTTGTTCCACTTACTTGTACAAAATGAAAATGTAGTACTTAATGCTTGTATTGAAATGCTTCTACATATCTCCTGGATGAAACTTCCAGATCCACTTTCCTGGGTAATTGGAAATAATAGTTGTATTGTCTAAATAGGAACAGCAGAGGAAGGAGAAGGCATGAAAGTAATATATGTGTTTTGGAGATGGATACATGAAATCAACATGTTAAGGAAAGGTGGCACAAAATACACAAGATAACTGCCACAGTGTTGTTGTTTTATTTTTTTATTTTATTTTATTTTATTTTTAAACTGTAGCTTGAAAAAATATCTAGAATATATGATTTTTGCATTTGCATTCAGGAATTTTGTTTGGGTGAAGTTCAAAGATTTTGCACAATTTCCTAAGATAACAGAGCACCTGCCATAGCTGCTAACAGTCCAGAAATCCCAGACATGTTTCCAGTGACTCTGTACAGCATGGCTCCACAGCACTTATGTAGCAACTCTGAAACTTCAGAAAGTAAGCACTGTATTTTTGTATACATGCTGCACAGATGGCCTGCATGCTTCCACTAACTCTGATGGATTCTGAATGCATCAGACTGAGTGCGCATGCACAGGCCATCTGTGCCGTGCAACAGTAGTACATCTGATGCTTTCCAGGAACATTGGACTTAATTTGCATACATGTGTATAGCACAAGGGCATAATCCTGTTAGAAAATCCTGTATAGAAAGACGCATTGAGTATTTATGTGAGGTAATGGGTTTTACAGGAAGTCAGAGGCAGAGATGTCCTCGTCTCAGTCCACCACTGTCACACACAAACATACAATTTCTAACACAATTGCAGTACAAGCCCTGAGGTCAGCACAGGCTTAACCATTTTCTCCCCCACAGCAGACCCTTCCCTCCACTTTCTTATGCTTCCTGCTCTGCCACTGCATAGTTAAAATTCACATTTGTTTGTTTTTCTTTGTCACCTGCCATGTTTTGTTTGATCTGGTTCCTCCTGCCTGATGTGTGGGTGTACTTTTAAATAAGACCTCAACAAAGCCTCTACCAACTTGGCTGAGACTTCATGCTATTGCTCAAGGCCCTTCACCTCAAAATACTTTGAGAAGACTAACTAGCAATAAGGCAACACACACTAGATATGTATGTCCTGCCACTAATGATGGTGGGTAGCTATTATATGGAGGGTATTCTTTCTGATGCCCTTGATACATATACGGTAGGAGTCATTTTCACTGCCAGCTTATCTTTACAGTGTCAGACTTTCAGCTTTAATAGGCTCATTAATCATCTGTGTCACTCACTTTCCATTCCTTCCCTGAAGCTGCTCAGCTAAAGTTCTGCTGCTGCATTTTGCCAATACCTTGGTGTTTTGACAAGGGAATGTAAATTCCACTATCTAGTGGTTGCTGAACCAGAGGAAGGTTTAATTGGGGTCAATAAGCATCACAGTCTTTGGATGCTTATGAAGAGCAATAATGTGCTTGTCTCAAAGATGGACCCAAGGGAAAGAAGGTTCTGTTTATCATCTGAATTTCCCCATTCTAAACATGTATTGTTGGATCAGCCCCTGTCTTGGCCTGTCTGCTTGGGATATTTCACCTTAAGCACCTATCATTTCCTTCTGAGTTAGCTGCCTCTACTATTTCATCCCAGTTTGACTAGACTCATATATGGTAGGGTCTGACTCTCTCAAGATTAATGTTCTTAGATTTCTACCTTTAATTTTCATTCCTGTCTTCACATTTGATCTAATAAAAATATATTTACTGGTTCTCAGTTTTCCATTCACATTTATTATCAATCATACCTGATGTATTACTTAATCCTAAGTCTAGCATTACTCACTTTATGGTGGACCTATACCCTAATAGCCTTGTGTTAGAGCAGAAATCCAGTCAGCAATGGTAGCCTTTCCAGGATACCACAGTCAATGTTATTAGGAGATTTTAAAAACACCAGTACTTTCACACCTTTGTTGAACTATTTCTATCTCATTTGTCTTGTATACAGTTACATTTTGAGTGTTTTGGTTAATGTTCTATTCTACCCCACCCTTATTTTTTATATATCTGTTTTAAACATCTGATAAATGTGCTGGAGGAGGTTTCATCATAGAAAGAGCTACTTTCAGAGCTTAACAGTCACCCTCATAATTCTTCATCCAGCCCTTCTTCATAATTCTGAGACACAATGCATTAAAAGAGAATAGTACACTGAAAAATACCACACTGGAAGTTACTGATTGATTTTGCAACATCAGGTCTCTTGAATCACTGCCCATATATCATAAGATCTGAGTGAGGAATGAAGGTCCTTCACATCAGGCCTCACAGTATCCACAGTTTAGTCCCTGACTCCTGGAATGGAGTACAGATCTAAATGCCTCAGCTCACAGGCACTGGACACAGGATGACAGAAAACTTAGAGCACTATCCATGACAGCCAGAACAAACTTTAGATACCTGGAAAAAACAAAAGAATAACCCTAAGCACTGAAGACTTTATTAAAGGCTTTAGAGAGTTGCTTGAATCTATCTAGGATCCAGAGCACAGAAATTGCTCCTGAATAAAGGTACCTGGATCTCTTTCCTTCTCTCTATTCCTCCTCCTTCTCCAGAGAACCAAGAGCAGGAGCAGCCTTTGCACACTTCTGCTTAATTGCAAAAGCACCAAGGTAAACACACTGCTTAGCCAAGAGAGGTCATTCAAAGCTCTTGGTCTTAGGAAAGCACGCAAGCTACCAAATCAGTCTGTTCAAGGTTGTGGCATCCTATCAAATCTATGCATCTGAACAGAAAATAATTCAAAATTCAGCAGCTTAACCACACAGAAAAGGAATATATGACTATGTGTCTTGGCTTTGAGTTCATTTCTTTAGAAATACAGAAATACCAATTAAACATCTAGTTAAGGCTAAGCCTCAGCTAAGCAAGTGAAGAGAACCAGAGTAGCTGTAATCCCTCCCAGCACCTGCTAGATTCTTGCACTAAACAAAAAGCTCGTTTTTGCGAGTTCCAGGTTTCAGTTCTGATTGCAGTAAAATCAGCAGAAAAGGAACTAGCTAAACTGATTGATCTGTTCTAACTCGATACAAACTTATTAAGCTTTTGGAAAACAATATCAACATACTTTGCTTGGTCTCAAGTGCTGACTTCTATCCTACATGAACCCATTCATCTTGCACAGGATTTTTAATTCATGGCCTATAAAGATTCCATTTGGTTCTGTCAAAAACATCCTAAACTCACTGCATTTTAAGTGGCTTTGAAGTTTCTGCTGAATCTGATGATTTCTGAATCTTTAAGAAATGTCTGCCTATACATGGACTCAAATAACAGTGCTAATAGCAGCGCAATATAGCAGTGTCAAATGCTTCTAAGTAGTGAATGCTTCATTTCAGCTATAAACATATGTTGTCAAAGGTGATTAACTGTCTTATTGTGATAGATTAGGCAGCTTTTCCTGTATTCTGGGAGCTAACAGCAGTTTTTTTTAAATCTATGCTGGACAGTGAAGTGTTCATAGGAAAATTTAAATAGCTCCTGATGGAACAAGGTGGTCCGCAGTCTCTTCACTCTCTACTTCAGGGGTTTCCATACTACGTTTTGTAGTGCTTCACCACCTTCAGGTGGAACAGCTCTGCACTGTTGTTTCTTAATGTTCTTCAATTTTCAGGTACTAAAAACTTCCTTCCCGTTCATCTTTCTTTTTGCGTCTGTTGACAAGTTTAAGAACTATCATTTTTCCCAGAAGTTGAAAGATAAGGGACTCTGTTCAGCACCCAGAAGTCAGCTCTCTGTGGATAAGGGTTTGCTGAAGCAACGCATGACAAAAAAGGCAAAGGAATAAGCAAGACCACTGAACACACACGATAAATTTAAATAGATCTGCTGAAGAAAATAAAGTACATAACCATTATCAGTATGGTGACTTGTGTATTTGTAATAACCAGGAATCATAACGGCCTTGGCTCTATATGTAAGGAAGTGAATATAAAGTAAAAGCTTCTGGCAGAGATAATTAAAAATAAATCAGTCAAATCTAGGCTCTTCTCCTCAGCCCTCAGTCTTCTCCCAAACCGATACTTACTAATTCAAGGATTCCTTTAGAGGGTGGGAGTGGTTTAAAATATCCCAGACTCTCAAGAAGTGTGGTTCACAGAATATGTTTCTCACTGCTAAGAGAAGTTAGAGGCACTAGAAGAACAGGCAGGGACTATTCAGTGGACAGTCAAGACAAAAAACAGTTCTTGGAAAAAAAAATCCAGATTAGGCAAGGTTGTATACTATTGTTAATTAATCAGCAGAAGAGCAGGAGGAAGAGCTAGATGATTGTCTACCAGAATGTGTTCTAATAAATATTCTTTTACCTTATGAACTCAGACTCTTACATTTGCAGGAACAATTTTCTTTGACTTTGGCATAGCCTGTGTGGTAAATGATGTATATTTTCATCAAAGGTGCATCTTCATATATGCTCTGATTAAAGGAATTGAAGGTACCACTTAAGTTTTCAAAAAGTCTTAAGTTGGAAGGATGTGAGCTTCCCCTAGATGAGTCCTGATTTATTCCATATATTCTACATGCCATTTATAGGAGCCAAGAAATACCTGCCTCAGTGGGAGTTTAGCACTTGGCTGGATTTGATACTTTACACCAAAAGGTCCCTTACCATATGGATATCCTCAGTGAGGAGCAATAAGACTGTACAGCATCAAGATAGACTAACTCACCTTTTTTAATTACACTGAAAGGATAAAGTTATGTTGGAATGAAAGCTGGTGTCTTAACTTTGTCAGGTGAAACTTAACAATCAGCAGATGCCAGTGTCAGGATAAGTTTCCAGTAAATTAAATCAGTCATTAGGAGTTAGCAGGAACTTGATTTAACTGCTACTATCCCCAATTTATTTTATTTTAATGATCATTTTAGTTTCAAGTGAAGTGGTTAGTCAGGTTGACATGCCCAGTTTCCTCCCATTCTGAAATGACACACATTTAGTTTTTTATTTTAAAGGCTGTACTTGGAAAGAAAAAAAAAGCCAAAAAGTTGATTTCCTGGAGCTGCCCATTCCTGCTAAGTTCCTCCCATGAAAGGCAGAGCTGTGGTGCTGATCAGATAATCTCTGGGAATAACTGGAGCCATGACATCAGCCATGAGAGGAAAATAAAACTTTCAAATGAAGAGCTGCAATTGGATTATGCACTCTTCTCATTATCCAGATTCAAATGCCTGATGAACACTGTATGTGCAATGAAAAGAATTTCAGTGTTGCATATAAAGCAGCAACTCAAAGCATCTGTAATTCAGCTAGCTCTAGCCTGTGCCTTTAGGCACAGCCGCAAGCAAGGGGCGCTCAGAGCACTGCCCTGCTCCCCAGAAAGCGCAGGGAGGCATTGCGGCTCCTTGTAGGCCCGCGCTGCTCCTCAACTGCTCCAGGGAAGGAAATAAATTATTGCGGCTGACATTCCTCTTCATGCCTGGCCAGCTATTCTGATCATTAGTAAGCAGTGGTGTGGAGCCAATTCTATGCCCATTCTCTGCCAATTCCTTCACAGGGGGAAGTATCTGGAAAGGAGAGCCTGAATGTTACACTACTGCTGAATCCAAGATTGGGCAGGCATTAGCCAGTGGAGGAGAAACTCTGCTTGACTGAATAAAGGAATAACATCTAGAGAAGCTGATAGTAGAGGGCATGTCATTGCCATCTGAACTGCCATTTGTATCTCGACAGAGTTACGTATCTCAGTGAAGTGACAATAACACGATAGCGCTGATGCCTAGGATGACTAGGAGAATATTATAATTTATCTACCAAGATGATCATCTTTGTATCAGTGTGGGTAACCAGACATCTGAGGAGGATTTTATTCAATCTTCCTTCCCTTAGGGTGCAGCTGGGAACTTGTTTCTGGTTGTACTTGACAGAGAGATATCATTATGACATTCTTGTCATAGAGAAGATTCTTGATGAGTATTTACTAGGACTGAAAAGCACTCCTGAGAAAAGAGCAAATTCTGCTCTTACTTTAGGAGTAATTTATTTGTAAAGACAGTAAGCTGTTGTTGCAAAACTCAACTTTTTCTATAAAAACAAAACACACACACACCAAAGAAAAAAAAAAAACACACAGAAAGACACCTCAGCAAAAATACATGGGTGAGAAATAAAACTCTTTAGTCTACTTCATTAGTTTAGCTTAGAGAAATACAAAACACGCCAAAAAGCAAGTTTTCTTTCTGCTGCTATAGTACCATGTAACTTTTAACACTATTTTTATCTAGCTGAACATACTGACACATACAGAAACAAACATTTGGTTTTCCCTCTTTTGTTCCAGAGGTAAGTACTGAATTTTCAGGTGTGTTTTCCCCTGAAACGAAAAGTGGTACGCAGAAACTTTTCAACTTTAGTAGCTCATCAGCTATGACGGAGATTGAGCCCTATATGCATTACTACAAAGACGCTCTCTCAACACAGTTTAAAAAACTCACTGCAGCCAACAGAAGCCTTTTCTTTCATATTAGAAGGCACAAGGTGAGAAGTGAATCATGCATACATAAAAAAATGCCCAAAATATTAGGGCATAAAAGTTACCTAAACCATAACTGACATTCTCACAATAGCATCCAAGACTCTTGCACATGTACATGGTGCATGTTTACTGGATGACATGAAAAAAACTTTCTCCCTCAAAAAAAGTAATGAAATGACATAACACCAGGAGCAAGAACTAAAATAGAAATTTCCTAATATATTTCCTAATTATTTTACAAATAAATAAAGTTTCCCATTGATAGATAATATGAAAATTTGGGGTTATTGCTAGCTCTTACTCACATGTTGGTAACATCAAAGGCTACACGTCCCTGTTTACTTGTTACTAATTGTTCTTGGTCCTCCTTTCAATAAACAGTAAATTTGTGTATTTTTTTCTACCTTATTATCTCTAATCCTTGCATGGGAGGAACGTCTAGGCTGGTTTTGGTACTCTTTAGAGTATAATGTGTTCCACTGCCTAACCTGGAAGTCAGCAGCCAGCCTTAAAATACATATTTGTTCTTTGTCTGTAAAACAGTGTCATGAGATCTCTCATGTTCTTCTCAATGTGCAAATCAATAAATAAATAATGTTGTATCCACTCTTTTGGGCTGTTTTTCAAAGCCAAGATAAACAGCATAAAAATTTGTTACCAAGTGACTACAATACTATAAAAAAAACAATATGTGAAAGTTTGAAGACATGCTGAGAATTTTGTAGTTTGACTAGGAAGTGAATTTATTTCTTGCATACATACATACAGATGTACAGTATTTCTTTGGTTTACTTCTTTTCCTCAAAGGCTATTATAGGCTCACTGAGTGAAGTCTTACACACAAATCTTTCTGCCACATGCATACGTTACTTCAGTCAGCAGTATTGAGCCTGCCTTGAATTTTTGGACCAATTAAGATTTAGTAACTTAAGTTAGTAATGGAAAAACTGTTCTGGATTACACCCCAGTATCAATCATGCAGGCATTTTCAGGAAGAAGCTTCTCCATGGGACAAAAGGAGAAGAAACATTATTTTGTACTAGTTCCTATAGTAATCCTTTTACTTACAAAATGGTGTGAGTGAATAAACTTTCAAAACTGGCAGACATTTACATAGAAAAATATACACGTGCAAGAAGTATTCTCCTGATGAGACCCAAGAGACTTACCTTTACAGGTAAGCATTCTCTAAGCAAATTGCCAGCTTGTTTTTTTTGTTGTTATTGTTTTTTTGTTTGTTTGTTTTTTGTTTCAAAAAGCAGGTGCACAGAACAGGCATGTTGGAGAGGGAAAAAAAAAAAAAAAGAAAAGAAAGAAGAAGAAGAAGAAGCGAGAGAACAGCTTTATGCACACAAAAAGATGTTGAAATCATTCCAAACAAGATAGGGGCAGCCCCATCTAGCAGACTAAGCAAGTGATGCTATAGATTCATAAGCAAGTAACTAAGCCACCCACACTGCCTGCATAGTCTGCCAAGAAGACAGATGGTGCTGCCTGTGAAATATCTTCAGATGTTCCTGATAGTTTACAGCATACATTTTATGGTAGAAATAAATGGAAAAAGTAGTCTTTTATTCCTTACATTTTATTGGCTACAAATGTTAGGTTATGCCCTTTTAAATCAGCCTACAGAAAGATCTGCACTTAATTAAACCCTTTAAATAATTGGTAGATTTTAACTTGCCTGTGGAGATTTGATCTCCATGCTTGCAATTTAATCTCAAAGGCTCAATCCACATTTAGTTTAGTTAATGGTTTTTATAGGCAAATGCCCAATTAGGAACTCTCCATACCTTTTGGGCCTCCCCAGGCTCAAAATACCTGTGCTAAGTAAACATACTTTAAAAAAAAAAAAAAAAAAAAGTGGGAGTGGCTTGTTTTACTGATGTTTGACAATCTGTCTATTAAAAAATACTTGAGCTTGCAGTTTGAAATAATAGTGTAGCATAATCTGCAGATCACTTTGAATACGGAGTATTTGGATGACCATCTCAACTACTAGGAACAGAGATCCTCTACTTCCAGTTACTCATGCTGTACACTTTTCTTTAAACCCACTTGGTTTAAATATCATGTCACTATCATTCATATCATCAAGTTTTATAAGCACAGGTGAAAATAAGTGACTTATATATATACACACACCTTGTCCTGTTCCCATTCCCCCCCCCTCCTCCCCCCAGGAAAATGTAGTATTTACTGTATACACAACAAAAGGATTATACACAGACAGCCCCTCTGCTCTGGTGGAAGTGCAAACTTTTTCATGGAAAACAATACAGTTGAAACTGAATGGAATTCCACAACACAACAAATGAAAAAACTGAATGGAATCCCACAACACAACAAATGAAAAAACTGAATGGAATCCCACAACACAACAAACAAAAACTGAAATAACTCTTACCTCCTTCCAGCCTCGTGGCCCTGACACAGTTAACCTCCACACTTTCTCTCTTTGGAGGGGCAGCCATCATAATACCAGCAATCAGGATGTGGCCACTGTCAGTAACCCTAGGTCATAGATAAGCGTGAAGTGGTGGATCGGTCCAGGGAGCGATGCAGTGCGACCCAAAGCTCAGTTACAGAATTGCAGAGACCACCAGCCAAGTCCTCAGGACTCTTTTACCACAACAGAGAAGAGTTATTCTGTAGTTCTCAGGCTTTGGTACATGATGTAAAGTATTGGTCAGACCTAAAGATAAACATGGATCCAAAATGATTTTTAAAATTGTTTTCCCCATTTTCATTTACATTTTTTTACTTTATAATCTCCCTCTTTTTATCAGCTCTGAATTCAAGTTACTATCAACATTCAGTCAAGGAAAAAAGGGCATGTGGCTCACCCGTTTTCATACTTGTATTATCATTATATACAAATTACTTTGTTTTAGGAACCCATACTGATTCATCACAATCCCACACATTTTTCTACTGGAGAGGATGGGTTTATGGGTAGCTACTATATTTCAGCCTGTATTTAGTAATGGTTTTTAATCTCATAATCACTGACAAACAGGCTGCAAGCTTCATGTCAACAGGCTCGTGTGAAATATCTCCATTCAGAGCAAGATACACCTCTGTTACCTCTGTTTTTGTGGTTTTTTGTTGTTATTGCTGGTCACTCCATGCAGCACAGGGTATTACTGCCCTCCTCCAACATTCTTTAATTCCACTTCTTCTGAGCAATCAGAGTTCAAAAATAAGGATAAAACAAACAAAGAAAAACTAAAAATATAGTCATCCAGTGAATGTTTTAAAAGACTGGTCCCAAGGCCTATTTCCTATTTAATGGTTATTTAGCCTATCTCCCTAGAGCTCAGCCATCTGATGAGAGACACATGTAACCATCCAGCTGTTTCCAGTCCCCAGCTACCACAGAGATTTTTTTTTTCTTTGTCCTCCTTTTCAGCAGGCAGTTGAGCTAAGCTCTCACTAGACTTGATTCCTGTAGCAAGACAGGGTTAATTGGCCCTTGTTAACCCACTCTGAGCCAATATGGCATTTGTAGGACCCCATCTCAGTATGCCTTTATCTTTCTCACCACCAAAACGTCTGTGCAAGTTTCACCTTTTTAATGAAAGCCTTGATACAAATCTCTTCACAGTGCTTGCACCTACACTGTCACAATCAGCCAGCCATAAAAGTGCTAATCAGATGTTACAAATAAGACTCATTAGAATATTGGGTGCAGGTTGTATCTACTTTAAAAGAAGGAAAATTGCTGGAGATTCAGGATTCATATTGAGTCCCTGTTTAATCATTTTTCTTCATGAAAGACAAGTATTAGGAAGCACTTACTCTGATAGGATATAAATCCACTGCCCTTATAGCATTTGTGGGCATCTACGGTGCTGTTTGACTTTTCATAAGAGAAGGTATTCAAACTGCAAGGCAAATTTAAACATTTCAATTTACTTTTGTTTTCTCCCTTCCCATTGCAATTCAGTTCACTATATTATCTTTGTATATCTTCTCTTCTAAATAGCATATGGAACTATATCCACCAGCCTGTGTCTGATCCTACTTTGTTTGTCATGTATTTCAGTTTAAACTAGCCTTGAATAATCCTTTACTCTCTAGGTGCAATGATTAGGATTGTGTATAAGCCCTGCCAAACAGTGTAATAAAAAGGGAGAGTCCCTCTCTCCCTGTGCAAGGTCACATATGTACATGCAGGGACCAACATGATTTGCCTCTGTGAATTCTTCAATATGTTAACTACCAAAACATTTAAGCTAATTAATTCTGACATAATAGCTTAGAAAAAAATCAAGCATTCCTTATTCCAGAAGAGTAGCTGTAGATGCTGGCAAATCAAAATAATGTTATATCTTTAAATGCTACTGGAAAGTATAAATTGACAGCCTGAAGATGAAAAACCTCACTTCATCTACAGAAACAGGTAAGCACAGATCCCCTATTATTTGACATACACAAGAGCAAACACAAAAGGACACTTAGTCATTTTTCAAGGTAGGAACAAATCAACTGCATTCTGCTTACATTTATTATCTACCTAAACACTTTCAAGCTTCCTCAGAACTGCACTTTCTTTTGCTGTCTATAGCAATGGCCATTAATTAATTTTCTCATTTGCATTGTCCCTCCCCTTTGAGGCTCTTTCTCATACTTCCTTAGAAAAATGATTGGCCAGTCACTGGCTAAATGACTGTATTGATTTCAGGAACTGCCTGAGTAAAAGCCAAACAAGCAGCCCCAAGAACAGGGAATTTCCTTGATGCTCTGATTCTTCAGACAGTCTTTTCTCAGCTATTTTGTGCTACCAGCATTTTTGTCCTAAGATAGTTGTGGTGAAACCCAAGTGTAGCCTCTGATTTATTAGGAGGTATGACTAACATCATAACCTGTTTTCAATGCAGCTCCTATAACGCAGGTTGCAGTGAAGTACAATCATTCTGACGCCTCATCAGTTTAGCTGAAATCAAAACAATACATTCAGAAAAAGGAAATTGGCTATTAAATGTAAACCATACAAAGGCTGCATTCTCAAGTCTTCTGTGCCTTCAATTAGATCATTGAAATAAGTGGCATGCAGAATGGAAAGCGAGCCTTCTCCTTAGAGCACTGAAAAGCACTTGAAAACTTGCAAAGAGGGTGATGCTTTTCAAGCTTTTAAGAAGTAAAAAGCACTCCATACATTCTGAAAGGCAAAATGTTGTTTCCATTAAGAATCTTAGTTAATTTTAACATAAAGCAAGTCTAAATATTTTAAAGTAGGGAAAGAATATCTGTTTCAGCAGATACAAACTTTTAGTAGATTAATTCACTCTGTCCCAGAGATAAAACTTTTGATTTGGAAAGCCTTGGGATGCATGGTGATGAATAAATTTCATATTCCAATTTAGTCACAGAATATTGTAACTATGTTTTGCAATATTTTTGAAAAGTAATATCTTTTTTTCCAGCCCTTGCTAACAGCAGTAACAAAGATTCCTATTTGGAATGTATTTTATTTTGTAATTATGCAAATAAGGTTGTATGTTAGTATTAATCATACTAAATGAAGATATCTTTTTCAGTTTCAAAAACTGAATAATTATTTATTAACAATGACTGGTGAAGGAGCTTAAAACAAATAAGATTGCACTTTAAAGAAGCTTGCAAGAATATTTTTGGGGAGGGTTGATTTTATATATTTTGAAAAAGTGTGGTAGGCAAAAATATTTAAAACCAGATATTATTTGTGAGAAATGTGGTACAAATGTCTTTCAAATGCATTTGTATTTATAAATTCAGTATCTGGGTTATGAAAAGGAAGAAAATGTGTAAATATCATTTATTTTCTTTATTTCAAAAAAGATGAATTGGCATCTGTCTCTTTTACTAGTAAATAAGTTATTTCTAATAAATTAATTTAAGAATGGATTTCTAAACAAATGTTCTGAAAAGCAGCTGTGTTACGAGATGAGACTGCTTTCTGCCACTGGAGCTCCGAGTGCGTGGCAGCCTCAGAGCTCTGCTCTTGCAGAGTGCAGCTCATCAGGTCACTCTGATCTGAGGCACTAGCTGTGCAAGCTTTGGTTTGTGTGTCTTTCTCAAAATGAACTCTGTCACTCAGTTCACATGGTTCAGCAGCAAATTGATCTCTCTAAGTTCATACAAACCCAAACTCCTAGAAGAATTTCCTCCTTTCCTTAGACCCTGTGCCTTCTTCATTAACTTTGATACAGGCTCCCTGCCTCACTTCTGCTGTTTCTTGTGCTCATCTTCTTACAGGGTAGTCAGCAGCTTCACCCTTTTTGCAGGCTTATCCAAGCTCACACTGTAAAAGCTGTTCTTGTCCCCAGCTAGGAAGAATCACTCTGTATCAAAGGTGAGGCATGATGCAGCCCACTTCCAGTGGCCAAGCACACGGAGCTGGCAACTAGTGCTGTTAATGGTGATGCTGACTTTGTCTAGGCTAGAGAGAGTTTGTCTCTGCAGCCAGCCCTTCCAGTCAACACATATTTGGTGTCAGCAAATTCTTTTTTTTTTTTTTTTGGCAGTACGACTTCTATCACTGTTCTATCACTGAATAAAATAAGCTGCTTTGGCAATGGGATGAGGCTTCTAACGAGGTAGGAATTTTCTGCCTTGCTAGGCCATGTTAGTCACTTTGGCTATCTGTTACAGGTCAAACAGAAGGATTCTTTTGTAGTCAGTATCAAAAGACAGGATCCTCCAAAATGTGGTTCAGCACACTGAAGAGACACATGGCCAACAGTGGGGTTGGCGAAGTCCTCTCTGGAACAATCTTCCCCAGACTGAAGGGCACAGATGTCTAACTTTTGTTTGACACGTAAAGTTAGCTTAGGCAATTTGTACCCAATTATTTTACAGGTAGTGTGAAAAATCTAACACAGCCATGCTCACACATCTGAGTGCACCGTCCTCTCTGAATAAACTTCAGGTAGGCTGCTTCACGTGCTTCTCAGCATGGTAGCCAGCAGAAATCAAATATGAGCCATGTTTAGCTCTAAATCAAAAATACTCTCTGTGATTTAAGCTTACTTCTTTGACTTTACATCAAAATGGAACAGAGGAGACAGGCTTAAACTGCAATGAATAGGAAAGCAGCAAGTAGAATAGCCTTTGTGCTGAACACAGGAACTAGCTCTTCACTGATACCTGTTCAAGTATCATTTTCCAGGCTCAGTTAGGGTTGCTGGAGTAAACTTTTAAACCCCATTATTTTGTATCTGTATTACAAATTATGGGTCAGGGCCAAGTTTTTCTGCATGCTGTACAAACACCTAACAAAAAGTATCACTAAACAGCCCACGCCTTGATGAGCCTGGGGATCCTGTGAGGGGAACTAAGCAAGGTGAATGTCACCGTGGATGAGAAACACAAGACAGATAAAAGCTGGGAGGAAAAAGGAAGCAACAGAGCAGAAAAATGATCAGAGTCCTAGGTAACAAACATCCTGTGAACTCTGTGTTTCTGTTCTAATCATCTAGCTTGTGGCTGTCTCCGTTTTTTTTTTTCCCCCTCTTCTCTCTCCACCCACGTTAACCTTTCCTTGTGGACGTAAGTCTTTGCCTGTTATGTTTTTATGTGTCATCTGTTTGTTTGTTGGTTTTTGTTTTGTTTTGTTTTTTTTGAGGGGGGGGTGTCTTTAGGTTTTGACAGATACTTGGTTTTCTGTTTGTAGACTTCTGGGACACTACATCGTTTATCTACACTAAATGACTCAGGACAATACAGGATCTGATTTTGATTGATTGTTTGTCTTCTATTTTACTACTAGAAATAAATGTTATTAAATAATAAATTTGATTGTCTTCTTCAAATTGGTTGAATTCTCAAGTCTATTCTTTCTCGCTTTTTAAAATCTTGCTAATATTATGAAACGTATTATGGGAAATTGTTCGCTACACGAGAAGTAGATTTAATAAAGATCTTTCCCTATATTCAATCATAACTGCTTTAAAACTATGCAAGTAAAAATTAAGAACTATCATTCACACTTTTGTCTTCAAGTATATATGGCAGTTTTGTTTAGAAAGTTTCTTGATTTTAAGCTGATCCAGAATGTAGCTTTCTGTTTCACTACACAGGTTTGAGAAGTAATAGAATTTTGATACAGCTAAGTTAGAACAAGGATTACAAAAACATTTTCTGTACTAAGACAAGGGTTTTACTTCTGGTATTTTGTGGAAAAAAAAAATGGGATCAATAAAAGCCTTTACAGTGCATTACTGTAGGGAAAAATAATTTGTATAGAAGTTACTGTGAGCTTTAGACTAATGGTCATAACTGTAAATGATATTGAAAAACAGATAAAATTAAATAAAGACTTGCAAAGTATAAATTTGCTGCTGGCAATCTAAAAAGGATTTTCTTGTTACTCACCCATGGGATTTGGGGTTCTATCAAGGAAGCTTTCCTACTTGTCATACATCATTTCAAAGAGACATATATAGCCTGGAAACTGCTTTAAGGCAGCTGCAAGCAAGTGTCACTTTGAGTTAAATGCATTATTAAACTGTTGGGAAATTTCACATCATGGGTCATTTATCTATGCTAAATGGGTCAAAAGCCTCTACACATGCCTAGATAAATGAGAGAAGAGCAAAATTCTCCCTCGGGACGTAATACGTTGACAACCTCTTAGAATTCATGTTGTTATTTTTAGTAGATATGAGGAAAAATGACTTGCTAAGTATACTAATTCATAAAACCAGGTGCCAAATACCCATAAGAAAAGGTTACCAAATATTTCTGAATTTTGATGTTGCTTCATGCAAGGTATCAGTGAAATGAAGTATAATATGTTTTGATTCTCTGTAATTAATGACTGATTGCTGGTCCCAAAAGATCCATGTGGAATAACACGTATTTTACCAGCTTAGTTACTTTTTGAAGAAATAACGTGTGCACTTTGAACCAGGCATAGAGGTAATGAAAACAGAGCAATATAAAGTTTCCAAAACTTGTACATGTTATTACAATGTGACTAAATTTCCTTGCAGAAGAGGGACTTTGGTTTCCTAAATCCTTCAATGCCTATAGCACATTGCTGAGCATTCCCAGATACCATAGCATGCATCATCAAATAAAGTAGAAGCTGACCTGGTAGCCAGTTTTAGGAAATTAGCAGCAATGTGAAGTAACACAGTGAAGTGAGCTAGAAACAGTTCTTCACAGTGCATTGGTATTCTTTCATGTTGAAAGATGAAGTTTTCCATCTCCTTGCGCATTTGTCCATCGAGCAGAGCAGTCAAAAAATAGTTGAGCAAACAATTGCAAAGGGAGTGCCATCCTTTTGAATTACAAGCAATTTTACTTTCTTGTTAGCTGATAGATTTAAAAGAATATTTGGTATCAGTATTAGTTCATAGCTCTGAGCTGGCTGAGTTCACATGAGCATTCAGCAGGTTTTCTGGCTCTCAGAACACAGACGACCTCTGGAGACGAATCGTGTCAGATCAGGACAAGTCCGTCTCTTCTTTCAGCCAGATGATTATGGGATATTTAAATGAATAAATAATTAACTTCTAACACATCAAGTAGGTTTCCACTAGTGCTGAAGTCAGTGACTGAATCTGTGAAAATAGCATAGTTAGTTAGGTTACTCTCACCTGTGGCAGTGACATTTCTATCAGTACACCACTGGCCACAGCCCCCAGCACAGGGGTTCAATCTGGGAAGCTGGTTCATTTCACATCTTATTTGTTTGTTTGTTTTTTATTGTCATGGTCAAACCAGAGCAACCTTAGAGCACCATCAATCCACCAGATTCAATGCACCAGGATGGGGGGTGATTTTCCTATCAAGCCCCATGAGGGCAGCATGATGATTAAGTCATCTAAATTAATTATTATAAGAAATATCTATGCAATCTGGAGAGCAATGGAAAATTTTTTGATGTATTCCTAATCTAGTTTAATCTTGAAAAACGTTATTTATAACTAGTCACTGGAATGTCTGAATTGCTTTTATTTAAAAAAATAAGGTAATCTCAGGTCATTACAAGGTTTCTGACACAAACAAAAATATCAGTTTGAATAGGATAAATGTATATGGCTTGAGAAAAGACTGGCAGTTGTTCATTAACAGGCTAAATCATTCGAAATATCTTGTTATGAATTAGCCACAAACACCATAAATTAAACCTGGATGAACCTTTCCAATCTTACCTTTCCAATCTTGTATTAACAGACAATAAATTAATAATAAATAGGTGATGCGCTACATTCAACATTCAAAGGCATTTGGCTTTTTTTTTTTTTTTTTCACTTTTCTGGCTCTAGCATAATTTTTGAAAGGACAACTGATGGCAGTCTTAGCAAACACTTTTCCTCTCTTAATCCATGGACCTTATTGCACTTTGGTCTGAATGAGCCCATAAAACATTTCCAGCACTACTTGATAGTTTTGCAAAAACTGTCTCCATGTCTTATTTTGATAGAGTACAGTGTTCATTTAGTCTGTGTCTTGTTATAGGACCTTGAATATCACAAGCATTCATAAAAGACTGACCAAGATTCTGACCTTTATACAGTAACTTTTATATCGTATGATATAAACACATAAGAATTTTAATAGGAATTCTGACAAAGAAAAGAAACCTGAAAAATGTTAATAAAGGATTATGATGTGATTAAAATATATTTTATCTTTCAGATTACTATATGACTCTGAATTCTAGAAAACTTTCAGTTTATAGTATTTATTATAACCATAACATCAAATTCAAATTAAAGTTACATGAATGTAAGCTTTCTCTTTAACTATTTTTCATATTTATAATTTTGTAAATTATTTTCATATGAAGAAGACCTATTAAAACTTTAGTGTGCTAAAAAATTGATGAACCAAACAAAGCAAAGTGTTGCAAGATGTTTGACTGATGAACCAAGCAAAGCAAAGCAAAGCTGATCTGTTTAAACCAACTGACACTACTGGCATTATACCAAAATGTATAAACATGTAACCTGACCTGCCAGTGCATTTTACAAAGATGTCATTGAGAGCAAAATTAAGACATGTCTCATTAAAAATTTTCTCAGACACAGAATGTATATATCAAAGCCATGACATAGGCTCTAAATTAATTAACCTATTTTAAAGTACAAAATCTCTGTGCTAAGGTATTCTCTCTTGAAAGTTTCTGACAAGCTCCCTAGGTATCCTGATAGTATTTTAAGCTTAATTGTCTTAATAATGTAATAATAACTTATATCACCATTAAATTCTTACTTTGCTCCTCTTTATAAATGTACCAGGATGATATGAGAAACAGACACTATAAAACAGTTTCAAAGATTAGAAAATATTCCTAATGATGTTCATCACACAATGTAAGATTGTTTTACAGAGATTATTTTGAACATACTAGTTTTCTTCTATCCATAGCTATTTTAGTGTACAATGCATGTTGACATAACGTATATCAGGCCATTTACAGTGTAAACAATGGCTCTAAATTAAATAAACTAGATTTACTTAATTTGCTCAGTAATAACAATATTACATTATTTTAGCCAAATGTCTATGTCAAACTGAACAGAAATAAGAGGAAAGCAGTAATTAGTCTAGGTTAAAATATATCCTCAAAGGATATTAAATATGCAAGAGCTCATCCATGAAAATTAGACTGCAAGAGGTTACACCATGTATTGGCTTATTTTGTTACATATCAAATTATCTCTCATGAATAAATATATCTAATAATGTTTAACTCTATAATTTAATAGTGCCCTATTAAAAATATTTTCTGAATCAACCAAGCTGTGTATTTGATTTTCTATGATTATCAGATTTTAAGTACACAATAATTAAATGTGCAATTTGTACTGACTTCTGCAAGCACAATTAAAAAGACTGTGCACTTTAATCCCTTAAATAGATAACTTCAATAAATACAAACTCTAGGACCTAGTACTTAACTTGAATAATAATATAAATTAAGGAACATAACAAGGTGTGAAGTTCCCAAAAGGAAAAAGATTAGTTTATATCTCTTTGTTTATCAAAAGAAAAAAAAAAAATCCTGAACTATTAAATTTGTTTGACATGCTTTGCAACATGAGCATTGCTACACTCCCTTTCCCACAGCTACTAAGATCGTAGCTTTCTTAAAGGACTTCAAACCACATCTAATCTAGTGTAAAATCCTCACCTTGCTTGTCATTAGGCAGTGACACAATTTCCCTGTCAAACAGCTCTGAACTTGACTGACCCTCAAAACCTTCACAGAGTTACCCACAGCTGAAAAGGAGCTGATCTGGGTAACCTCGCTGCCATTTGCTGCCACAAAGAACTAAGGGATACTTTGAAAAATGAACTTGGTTAATAGGTGCTGAGGAAGTACAGGTGACTTACAAGTCCCCACATGCAGCATTAACCCAGAATCATCACTGCTCTCTCGCGATGAGAAATGATAGGAAGGACTGTTCTAGTTGCCATGGTGACCTCCACTCAAATACTGCATATCTCTCTCCTTTTCCTCAGGGTGAACGAAGATCTTTGAGGAGTTTTTGTTCTCTTTTCACTGGGCCCTGCCCCAGCATCAGGCCCAGCAACAGTGCTAGGCTGAATGAAGAGTGGGTGCTATTTGCTAATTCTAAAAATTCATGAAGATAAATTAGTCTTTTTCCTATCATGTTCCCTCCACCGTAAGAAATGAAGATGAAGAGTGGAGCAATCAGCTAATTAACCCCCTTTTCCAGGCACAAAGAGCTGCATTACAATGTGACATTGCTCTGCCCTTTTCTTTTTGAGGTGTTTTCATGGCCTATCAGAGTCTGCTCTATGAAAAGACCCTCTGCATCTGCTCTTGCAACCTGCTAATTACAATACTGTAATTAAACGCACACTGAAGCGATTGCCTTCATATATCACTGTTTGTGACAAGCAAAGAGTGACTTTCAGTTAAGACATACTTAGCTCCCCTCTTCCTGCCTGAGGAAGCTGAAGACTTGTTTTTGGCTCACCTGGTTTGACAGCTGCCTGAGGACATCGAAAATCCTGGTTGTCTGAGCTGTAGTTCTGTGAAACACATATGCATACATTCATGCATGCAAATGGGCCAAAGTCACTGTGAGTACCCCAATGTAGTTACTGAAACTGGGTACGGATAACAGAGCAAAGTGTGTCCAGTGTAGTGGTTGCCCCATCTTCCTCTCAAAACAGACAGTTTGTTTCTCAACTACTGTTTCAGATTCCTGCATCTCCCCACAGATACAATGTCACAACAATATCCTGGGTGTTTCTTGCTTTGATTCTTCATCCCTTTTGTGGTTTCAGCATTCCCAACCTCTTTTTCTCTACCACAACAATAGTACTTACTTCTTTTCTAGCAGCACTTCAGTCCCAAGGAGAGCAGAGCTTAAGATGTGATTTTGCTTGGTAAGGAACAAATAAATACATTTTTTGTTATAAGTGGGTTCTTTGGTTTTGATTCATTTTGCTGTTTGCTGTACAGTACACTTTGAGACTGTGTCTGAGCTAAACTTGCTTGAGGTCCACACCAGGAGCATTCAGATGTGCTCAGCTACACAGAAATTTCTGCAAATCACAGTGAGAAACCACAGGAAAAAAAAAAAAAAAAAAAAAAAAAAAAAAAGCCTAGTTAGTGAAGGGAACACTACCTTACCATTGCCAGCAGTTATCTGCAGGAAAGCAAGAGGCACTGAGGAGAAGTCAGAGGACTTGATGGTCACCTCCTGTCCCCCAGCTGCTACCATGCTCTGCTTCCTTACTCTGTCTTGATGGGATCACATCATTATCTGATTTGGGGAAGAAAAAAAAAGTGGCCATAAAATAGCGGTGCCTTTGAAGTGCAGACAAAATGCAGACACATCAAAATGTATTTTTCTTTTCTATACCTTTTTCTTAAATGAAATATAATGGTCAGCTTTAGGCTAGGTGCTGCCATGCGTTGCTGATGGGAAGTGAGAAACAACAGCAATAAATTCAGCTTTCTTCCTGAAGTACTGCTTGCAGCATGAGGCAGCACTAATCAAAGTCAAATCACAAAGGTTTGGATTTCTTCCATTCAGTACTAATACCTAGGGGCAAGATGGAGAATTGTTTGATATCGAGCAGCCATATTCCCTACACTCTTTACCAACCAGTTTAATGAAAGCTCGGTAGGGTTACTCTATAGGAGATTAGAAATGGTATTAAATCATACCAAAACCTATCGTTTGATGGCACTTCTGTAGCAGCATACACGAGTTGGAAGAGTTTACAGCCAGTACTACTGATATGAACAAAATGTGTCTTTTTCCACCAGTGAAACAAAGACAGTTACACCTATGAGTAAGTGTCTGCAGGACTGGGACCTATGATGCTAAGAACAAAATAAGAGGAAACAAACAGCAGGGATGCGATAAGAATGAAGCAGCCTGTGCACAGCATTTCTTTGAAGTATAATTACAGCCGCACTGAAGCATGAATGTAGCCTAACATATTTGCAACCACTGTAATCAGTGTAATCATGCTGCCATTTCATTTACTTTCACACATTCTGTTAAGGCATTAGGACTGCTGTGTAGACTGCTGGAATGATACAGTTAATACTGTCGATTTATTTTGTTCATGCTGATAAATCGTGTTGTTATTCTGCTAAATTCATACTTCTTCTTTATGATTTTAAGGCTAAAGCAGCCCATTTCATAGTAGTATAAGAATTCTGCTTCTAGAATTAGAATAGAAGCCCAAACCAGATTTTGTTGGATTTTTAACACCTTTACAAGACCTCATCTCTGCTGTTAATTAGCAGTATTGGGACCAAATAAAAAGTAACGGGTAACTCCCTCTTGTAAAATTTTTCTTTCTAGTAGTTATTATTTAGTCACAGTGAACATAGTGGGAAAAAAAAAAAATAAAAAGAAAGAAAAAGAGAAGACACCAAGAATTTTAATCTTGATGTCATTCTATACCGTTTCAAGTCTACCACTTCTAGTTTTCTTTCTTTAAGCAGGTGCATTAGCAAAATAAAATAATATAATGTGAATTGCCTTGAAGGTATAGAAGGTAATTAGAACATTATAGACAGCTAAGTGAAGAAAGGGCAGGGAAAAGAAACGTGCAAGGTTTAACATCTGCACTACCATACAGCCCTTGGAAAATAAGATACAAACTGATTTGGAATAAATTATCTTGCTGATTTATCATATTAATTATAAACCTCCCTTCTCTCAGATGGTTCTTCAATGCTGTTTGCATAAACACAACAGAATGAAGTAAAATTACACGAGTGAAAGGGCAAATGATTTTTCTGCTGGTAAGGTGGTCGTGTTGATTTTTTAATTTATCTTAACTATGAATGTTGTATTTGCCTATATTTTAAGGAAAAATTCTGTGATACTTCCTAAATGAGGCCATGTAAAGGGGTAGTGGAAAATGGTAGAGTGAGTTTTTAATGAAAATTCTGCACCTTGATGTCTACCTAGGATCTTAAACAGCTATGTCATAAGCAGACTCACAAGAATGGAATCTATATAACAATTAAAATACTAATGCTCTTCTAATCACTTAAGCACCTAGAGTGTGTATCAAGGTAATCACATTCATTGTAAATTTATATGCTGTTCATATCCTTGTAAGCATTTTGAAAGAAAGTGGTGCAGAAGACACAGGTGCCTAAATTAATAAACATTAGAAAATCAGCAAGAGATTTAACTACACTGGTTATTGTTTTCATTATTAAATAATTAGTTTGAACATCTTTGTACACCTGGTCCCAAATCATGGGATTCAATTACCTTGAATGGCTTTGGGCTGCTATTTGATCACTTAATACTAAATCTGCAAAGTACTGGGCATTAGGAAGGATATCGGGTAGAGGATATTGAGATTTCCCAGAAGTTTTGTGAAGAAGTTCACTAATCAGAACATTTTGTTTTGCAGACTCATGACTATAATTAATAATGGAAAAGCTTTATTAGGACTTTTTTTAAAGGGCAGAGCCAAAGAAAAAGGTGGCAGGCAAAAGGCTGAATAGCATCATTTAAGCATTCTCTCAAGGAAGTATTTTCTTTACAGAACATGTATATTTGATACATAATTTAAGGGATGTCACATGTTCCTCCTGACTTTCCTACCATTTGCTATACATACTGACTAGCTCACAGGTCCTGTCTTGTTCAATTTCAAGAGTACTGAATTTGTTTTATTCCAGCTCCAATAGCTGCCTTGTGAGAATTCTATGCAAATAGAAAATTCTGAAAAGTTTGAATTTAAGACCTCCAGCAGGGTCCTAAACAATATACCTCTGAGCATTCAGATATATCTTTAAAATCTCTTATGCCTTTAAGCAACAAACTGAAATAGTTTGGTGTAAAATTTCAGATTAAAAAAAAAAAAAAAAGAATTTAATTAAAAGCTGTAGTCAAGTTTCACATTGAATCTCAATGTTCTGCATGATGTTTACAATATGTAATTATTTTCCTGTAGAATTCAAGAAACAATAATAAATAAAAAAATAAAAAACACTCCTAAACATACTCTCTTAATGGCTTCAGTAGAATAAATGTGAACTAAATAAATCTAGAGTTAGAGGAAGCAAGTATCCAGTATCTCACTTACTTTTACAGAAACACATTAAATAACCAAGTGCCACTTCCACATATATACCCAGATAATGTATATAATTCCCACAAAAGTTTCAGTAAGTCAAAGCATCCTTTTCCTTTCCAAAGTTTTTGAACATCCACTGATTGCAAAACCCTGTAATTTCACAGAAAATGATTTTTTTTTTCCTCTGCCTAAAAACTCACTAAAAGCAAATTACTGTGACCCTTCGAAGTATGACAGGAAAACAACATGGATGGAGAGTGTTTTCCAAATCTTGAAAAGGGCTAATTGATGTGAAACTATTTTCCAGGTCAAAACACAATAATGTAGGCAAGATTGACAAAGGAGTGATTTCAGTCTTTGCCTGCATCTCTGTAACTTTCTGTTTCTCGTTACTCTCAGTGACACAAAAGCACGGACAATATTGGTGACAACCACTGACATTCTCAGACAATGGTATCCTGTTAAGGTAAGCTCCTGCAACAAAATCACACATTCTGGTATACTTTTGTAGCATCATTTTAAGAGCTACAGAAGCTAGAAGATATTTCAGATCTAAGATTTCTGCAGCATGTATTTCTGAATATGACTGTTCACACTGAGAACAGACATGATGTTCATATTCATTAGATGTTAATTTTTGGTGAATGATGTAGTCTCCTCTCTGGTTAAGGATTACATAAATTACAATTTTCAAATTGATTTGAATTAATTTTAAAAATTTTCCAGGAAAAAAAAAAACACTCCCATGTACTTGTTTAAAATGTACTTTGCAGGTACATTTGTATGAGTGAGGCCTAGAGCTGGGCCATGGAGATGACACAGAAGCTAGGAATTTGGAAATTCATTCTCTCTGTTACACCACTCAGTACCTGTCAAGGATGATGATGATGATAAAAGCAAATTAGGGCTAAAAGGTATTCATCAAACTTGTAATAGTTGCAAATTGATGGGCCTGCTGGAAAACTTCCCAACAGTCTTAGGCCACATTACCGAGACAGCCTAAACAGCAGGGATTTGGTGCACTGTTTTGTCTTATATATTACAAGCTTTTGTGAGATAGTTACCATTTGAACTGATGTAAATTGAGCAGGTGTAAAATTCCACTTCTGTTAAGAGTAGACCTTTCCTGCTCTTACATGATGGATAAAGGATTGCAAGGGTATTTCAGGAATACCTGTTTTTTGAAGAAAAAGAAAGTCAGAATTAGCATATTTGGTACAGTCAGTACAATAAATGTATATACAACGTTGTATTTTTGCATGTGAAAGCAATAAATATTTTAAAAATTATTCACTAATGAGTTTTACTGTCTCAGTCTGTTCTCACAGTATTAGAAATCAGCTCCTTCTAGTGACCATGTAGTCACCAAGGCTAAACCAGGGGTTTATATGCATACATGTTCTTTAGGGGCAATATAAAATATAAGAGGAATGTTTCTTATTTTATTTTGAGTGGGATTTGTTTGTTTGTTAATTAATGGAACAATACTTTGCCCTGGTACACGCTTGGTCTGTCCACCTAATCAGTGTACCTTGGAGGCAACATGGCTTCATGGCAATGAATCAGCTTATCTTAGCTGCAGGCCTTGCAGCATTTTATTTATTTATTTTCCTTCATAGCGTCTCTGAGTCATCCCTGTTGGCACCAGATCCTAGGGTACTTTTCCTTGGGTAGAATTTCTCCCCAACACAAAATAAGACATAACATTGTCCTAAAGTAAATATGATAATTCCCTAATGCTAAAATTTTAAAACAATAAAAAGTCTGCAGAAGTGTCTATTCCTTCTGCAGCACTACATGATTTTAAGTGAGGAAAATCTGCAAGTGCCTAGAAATAATCTGCTTGTCACAATAAGTATTGCACTGCAAAAATCAGAGAGTGGCATTTGCATTTTAAACTGAAGTCTTAAGTTTTTCCTCAGATTTCCAGCATTTTGCCACTGATATCCAAAGTCAGTCACTCAAGTACAGCTAGCCTCTTCAGGACTCTGGTTTATAACAGCATCCACGGAATAGCTAGGGCCATTTTATCTTGAAAAAGTTCCCAGCAGAACCTGTGTATTCATTTAATGCAGAATAATAGTACAAGTAAGCTCCTCACTACAGTCACACAGTAGGAATTATAATACTAATAAAGGTGAGATTTTTGTGAGTC
The DNA here is from genome assembly GCF_963932015.1 of Anas acuta. NCBI lineage: Eukaryota > Metazoa > Chordata > Aves > Anseriformes > Anatidae > Anas > Anas acuta. Next base: position 7,263,858 of record NC_088988.1, on the reverse strand, counting down.
TCTGCAGGGATTAATTAGAACGATGAAGGTGAAAGTGTGTTTTCTGCAGTTGGTAGACATAGTTTTTGCTTTTACAAGTACAGATAGGGGAGGTTTTTGAATATATTCTTTGGAATCTATATTGGGACAATATTTTTAATTGGAGGTCACATGTGTGTAGAGATAAATGCTTTCAGTGAGTGGGCCATGCTAAGGAGGCATTTGACTGCTGACAAGCAGAGAAGTTCACAGCAGTGTTACACTGCTGTTGAAGTTAGGTAGAACTCAAGCTGGCTTAAGCTCTGTTTTGTTCCTGAAGTTTAGTCCAAGTTTTCAACAATAACTTGCTTCAGAATGAAAGAGGAAGGGATAAGGACTGGTTAACTCTAATGTTTTCCATGGGGTTAACCCGAGCAATCCCAGTTCTTCAAAGCAGACCCCAGAAACCCCAAGCTGACCTGATTTATATACAATTTAACATAGAAAATGTGTATGAGAAGGTGCCAGAGAAATCCCAAGACTAAACATTTTAGTGTAAAAATTGTGATATCAAGATTAAATGTTGGTAAGGTTAAGATGAAATACAGCTATAATCTAATTATGATCCTTTCTTATTCATGACATTTTCATTTTGCAGGTTATTTCCTTTATTTCTGTTCTTTTTGTTCTTGTGCATTTAGGATGCAATATCATCGTATGCAATCTCCCAATTAAAGGGCTTCTACTGTAGCTACAATCATCTCAAAGGTACTCTGATAAATGCCTCCATCTCTTAAAATGCTTTGAGATACAATAAGTGCCTCAGAATATGCAACCATAAAAAAGATCAGTCAGCTACACTGACTGTGTGCCATAAATTTTGTCTGAAATCTGAATCATCTGTGAAGATTTAAAGGAGCAGAATCGAATCCTGTCTGGAATCCTTTCCAATTTTCATGTGGAAAAAGTATCTGAATACCATGGAAGTTTACAGTACGCGCAAACCCAGACTGTAAGAGTCCAAAGGAAAAAAAAAAAAAAAAAGTCAAGATAAGGGTGTAAGAACTAAATTGATTCATTCATGGAGGTTGCAGGTTTGGTTAATATAGTCCTGTCTCTTCTGGGATTAGTAAACCAGGTCACTTCTTTTTTCCATCCTTTATCATAAATTGACTTGCTGTTTTGGTTTGCTACATCAGCAGAATCAAATACAAACCAATTTTCTCAGTGCAATGAGGGTTGTACCAGTGAGAGAGTGGGGCTGATACATTAGCATTCCCACAGTCACATCTCCCCTATCCCTTGCCCACAGTATTTTCTTGAGTCGGACTTTCCCTCATCCATTTCCACATCAACTCTTCTCATGCTAGGTTAGCAGTGAGAGGGAGGAAAAAGAGGATCTTCAGGATTTTTCTGTTGATTTTGCTTCACCTGCCTTGAGCTGCACCTCAGGTATAAGAAGGCAGGTGTTACTTGAGAGCTGTTAAGGTAAATACTAGAAACTGCTGGAGTAACAGATGATACTGGCATATTATAATGCAGCCTAGAGGTAACAGGCTTTGGAAATTGCATCTAAAGGCTGCAGTGATTCCTCCAGTAGTAGATTGCTGTTGGTATCCACTGACAGAAAGCATTGAAACCAAGATGCAGAAAAGGAAAGAGTAGTCACTCTTCTTTATATACAGCCCTGCTGGATGTTGGAGCTTTCAGATAGATTTTAAGGGGAAGAATCAAAGTGTGTGAATTTATGTTGCTTCTTAGGACTAAAATAAACTCTTCCTGTGCCTCTCTGCACTTGTAAAGCAAGGCTAGTGGCTCTGCCACTGTGAACTTCCAAGTCAAAGAAGCAGTCACTATGGGTTAGAGAAGCAGGAAATCTGCAAGTAATAAAACAAAAAGGATCAGGGATAGCTTGTCACCCCATCATGGGGAAAGTTGCCTCACCAGGACAAAAGTTCTTTTTAGTGGGAGAGAGTAGTAACAGTGGGCATTAACATCACAGGGAACTCTTGTGTAGCTCCTGACAAGAACTTCCTTGAAAAAGATTTCCTTACTGTTTGAAGTATCTGCCCTGCCTGCACAGCAGACAGCTTGCTTTCTGACTACTGTCTTCCCTGTCTGCCCCCCTATGTGCTTCTCTGTTGTAACACCCTGTATTATTACAGGCACTCTCGGCACCTGGCTGCAGGAGTGAATCAAAGTGTTGTGGAGGTAGCATATCAATTTGGGTTTGTGCCATGGTAATAGTTATTTGACGGTTAAGTGGGATCATTTCAAAGACTTTTTCTTCCTTTTCCCTATTTCTCGGTGTCCAGATCACTGCTTGAGCTGCCTTTCCCCTAAACACTATGTACTCACCTTTTGTGACTGTCTAAAATAGAAAACCTCTGCTCTTGTCAAAAGGATAAACTGAAACAGTCACTTATCTGGCTGAGACATTGCACACCGGAGTGCTCCATAACCACTTCCCAGCGGCCTGCTGCTGGCTGCAGACCCTTGCCCAGCTGGGACAGCTGCAGCCAGCAACATCACCGCATCCTTCCCTGAGACCATCACAGTGCAGAGGATAAGCTGACCTCAAAGCTGTGAGCATCTGAAAGAAGGTGAACACAATCAAATAATCCATTTTGAATTCATGGTACTTACAGAATCTCCCTCAAAAAAAGAAAAAAAAAATTGGATTATGTGTCAACTGACTTCACATTGCTATACAAAAAGCTATTTTCTTTTCTTCACTTTTCTTTCCACTGCAATTATATAGCTAGCTTGTTAGCTGTCTGCACACACACACACACACACACACACACACACACCATTTTTCAGTCCATGATATCTACATGGAAAATACGTAGTACTCATAAGCATAGCTGTGCAGGCTCTCCTGAAAGTTAACAAGATTTTAATAAATTCCAAAGATTGGAATACAGGCCAAATTAATTCATATGTAGAAAGATTTCTGTCTACAATAACAGGAGTAAATGCCACATAAAACCCAGTCCTGCTCCCATCAGAGACAATGGGAATTAAGCCACTAACTTCAAAGAGCAGTGCTCTCCCTGTAGAGTATATTTCATGCTTCTGCAGTCTTGGCTAGATTAGTGCAAATTAAACATTGGGTTAAGTTGCCAGAGCCTATAAGCGCTCCATTAGGCTCTGGAGGATTTGGCTAATTTTAGTCAAATACTTACCTATTTTACAGAATACATGCAAATTTCATCCATGGGATAAGCCCACTGAACTTGATAGAATGCCACTAATGAATTTGGCCTTACAGCTCCACCATCTCTGCATTTATGCAGTGCTTAAAATGCATTGCAGTTTTATGCACCTTATCAAATAAATCTTAAGAAACAACTATTTCATACTAGAGCATACAAAATAATTTAATAAGAGTTGTAAATAAGTGGTTTTGACAAGTGCTAAAGGATCTAATCATCAAATCATATTCAGAGCATACACAAGCCTTTTCTTGCCTGCAGGGCCATCATGGAGAAGGCTGGCTGCAGTATCTCCTTCCAGTACTGCTCACTGTCCTATATCCTTGTGAATGGCAAACTGCCCCAGGGAGCTACAAGCTACATTTTTCAATCATCTCTGCTTTATGTTAAATACACTTACAAGCAGCCAAGTAGCATCCCCAGAGGGCCTTACTCTGACAGAGGGATGTTAACAATATACTTCTGCCTTTTTTTTTTTTTTTTAATATGCTTCAGTTATAGCCATTTCTGAATAATCTCCTAATTAGTGAGGAGGCCTTGGTTTAGAGTCATGGGTTGCAGAGATAGACCTGAGGTGTCTTTTCCTAGCTTCATGCTATAGCATTTTGGACATGACGGCATGGATGAAGCCTTGCCAGATTTTCAAGCCTCATTTCTTCCCTGACTGATATTATTGGCCTCCTTGCTGACTACAGGGAAGCACCTCACTACTGCGTGCCTCCGTTCCCACACATACAAGATGGACCGGCACTGACAATAAAGCATTTTGACATCTTAAGAAAAGCACTAGAGAAGCTCATTACCAAGTGTTTTGTACAATGTCTGGAACCACTGCCTTTGCAACCTCTGTCAAGGCTTCTGGGTGTTGATACAGATACAAATATCATGTACAATGACTGATTAGTCATTTTTAAACGGTAGTCCGTAACAACTCAGACATTTAGAAAAAGCACAAATTCAGGCAATACAGTGGGGAGGAAAAAAAAAAAAAAGCAAAACCCATTGAGAAGGCAGAAAGGTCAAGCACAGTGCTGCTCTTCTCATAAGAAATAATATTCAGAACTTTTATGTGGGACTTGACCACTCAAGCACCTAATTGACAGTGGGATGCCTTGCTGTACACATCTTCTGAGGTGCTTTAATTATGCAATGACACCTTGTCGTCACACAGATATTATAAATAATGCTTAACACTGATGTTTGAAGAAAGTGTTATTTGGATTTTTTTTTCGCATTATGATTCCCCACTGGGGAGAATTCCATGTTATAAACAAGCCAGCACTTCAGCATAGGGTTTTGTTGCTGTTGGGTTTTCCCCTCCTCAAATTATTATTTTTAAAAAGCTTCTGGCTCTATTCCTGACTGTTGTTACAAAATTGAGTACTTCAGCAAATTGCTTGGTTGACAAAAGGGAAAAAAAATGTTGCTTCCAAACAAACAATTATGATGACTTTGAAGCATAACGTAAAATGTCTCATTGATTTTGTCCCAGAGGACTGGTGTAAAGAATGAATAACCAAAGATGCAATGAAGCATGTAATATTAGTGCATGCAACATTACTTGTGCAGTATTGTTTTTAATCCATTTGTTCACCTTTGCCCTCTGTGATCATCTACTATCAATAGGGGAAACACATGTAAGTAATATAAATATTTGATCGCCTCTAAGAAAATAATTTTCTTCCTATTCAAAGACAAACTGGCTGAGTACTGGCAGGGAAAGTACTATTCATTTTCTATGGTCTGAATGGGGCATTTTTTCTATATTACAATTAATAATTTCAACTTTCAGTGCTTGAATTTCTGGCCACTAGAAGTTTTCTTTTGGAAAATACATTTTACATCTGAACTCTGATTACACTGTAGAACTAATACCAAGCAGCACTTTTTCCTTCTCTGCTCTCTATATCTGTAATGATAAGTACACTCTAAAAGGGCACCGTGCAAAAAAGTTACTGGCAAAACTTCACTCAGGTGCATTTTGTTCACACAACCCACTGTTCAAGACGGAGGACATTAGAGTGTTAAAGCCAGAAAAGAAAGCAGTAAATGATCAATGGTAGCAAATGTTCTGCAGTCATTTCTTCAAACACAAGTGATGCAGTATTTTGTCCCAAGGCTGAAATAGATTCAATTCCCTATTAGGCTAGAAAAAACTCAGTACAGCTGTTCTGCTACCTTTGGATATGGCTCTTCTCTAATAGATCATCTTATCTGCAGCCAAGGTATTTGCTTCTGTGATGGAGAATCTCTGACTTGTAAGCTTCCATTCAGCAGAGCAAATTTAAATTGATAAAAAAAATTGACATTAATCAGATGGTAAAAAATAGTTGAAAACAATCAAACAGTGGCTGTCAGTCCAAAGTTTGATTCCTGTTAGTCATATTCATCTCTCTAGATATGCCTGAAATCAGTTTCCATCACTGAAGTGGAACAGATTATTTATTGTCATGGGTTTCTCAGCATCTTTTCAGTGCTCAAACAATTCTACACATCTTTCCACTTAGCTTCACTGGTTTGGGATTATCATATCTCCATTAGCAAAACCTCAATCTTAGATGTAGATCCTTGTTTTTTGCTAGAAGGATTCTGTTTAGAAACTGCTGGTACCCCTTTGCTACAAAGATCCAGCCATACTGAGCTATGACCTCTTCTAGACACAGTCAGAAATATTTTTGTATTACTACATAAGAAAGTGATACAGCCAAGAAGCCAAGATCATTATGATAGGCAATCCACTATCTGTGTGGTTTTGTTGCCTAAATACTTCAAAATATTTCAGCCTTGTTTTTATGTTCCTGGACGCCTAGTTGTTCTAAATAACCGCATTAACAGTACAGAGAAAATAACCATTTCCTGTGGGAGTGACTTGATGATTTTGTTTTCAGAGTAGTAGACTGACAGAAGATATATCTATTCAGCTCTGCTGGGAAGTGGTGCCCAGCAGTAAACAAAATTAGCCCACACCATGTTATTTTAACTATACATTCCATACCTTGCTTTCAGGTTAGCATATGGCCAGAGAGGATTCAAAGGAGAAAGTAGAGTTTCATCACACTTTTCTTCCTGGGCTGATTACTCCTCCAATACTTCCAGGACCTGTTCTATGACAGTTTAGATCACAGCACTAACTGACCATGCTCAAATCTACCTTGGTAGCAAACCAAGGTAGATTTGCTTTGCAGGTTTGCTTTAGCATCTATAATAGATGAGAACAAAAAGGAAATCATAAATAAGATTGTATAGCTAGGGAACATGCAGAACTGAAATAACTTAATATGTATTTGTAAAAAATGTAATAAGTCAAATGTATAAATGGAGGGAATTAAATGCCATGGTATATTTGCACAAAGCAATGTTTAAAGCAGAAACTGGAATAAATATAAAATAGATAAGTAGTAATCCTCTCCCTGCTTAACAAGGCCATTAATAACAATTTTCAAGGACAAACTGCAAAATATCTTTTAAAATATGTGCATTATGTTGGGGAAGTGAAAAGACTGATACAAGGAAAACAATGAACAGAACCTTGTTTTGCCTCCAATTCTGTATCCTAGGTACAACAGTTACTGCTGGCAGTCAACCTATACTATCAGTTACCATACACTGAAACATGATGACATTATCTGTTTACATTGATCTTGTTCTTTCAGTAATTTTTTTTTCCTATCATTTACTGTGGAGAAGCATAGAGCATTTGGCTGTGTTTTTTTTTTTTTCTTTTTTTTTTTTTTTCTCTCTGAAGAGTATACCAGAAAAGGATTTAGAAACAGAAAGAAAATATTCTATTCATTTTGGTCCTTTGAAATTAAGCCACTTGCATTTATAAAGAAGCTATTGGAGATGACAAACCTGACATTTTTTGCCTTGTATAAGGCTGCAAAGATAACCGCTTTACAAAGACAATCATTCTTAAGAGTGCAAGTATTATTAGGTTTTCTCTGCTGATCTTCAAGGTGTAAGTGACAGGTAACTTAAATGCCCTGCCAACTGCAAAATTTCTTTGCAAAACATCTCAAAAAATATGATTATCTGTTTTACATAAGACTTCACAATTCATATTACATCTAATCCTTTAACATGTATTCTTCTGTTTTCTCTTTACCTGCAGGATTTCTTGTGAGCAGTGCATGTGGCTTTAAGTATTAGAAAAGTAAATGGTGCCTTGAAGAGCAGAATTAAATTCAGAAGCATCCTGCACTGATAGAAAAATTACCTCTACAATATATTCCTGCAGGCAGTTGTTCTATTAATTCCTGGAAACAGACAAATATCGATCTAATCCCAAAAGTAACAACTGTCAGTATAGCGAGTTCTCTGTGACCCATATCGTGTCTCTAACTCTGACAAGACAGATGAAGAGTTCTCCAGCTGGGAACAGAATTATGCCACCATTTTCTGACATTCTCTTTGATTTTTTTTTTTCCTGTCAGCCTAGTTGATTGGTAGGCGATGTATTAATATAAGCCACCCAGCTGAAACAGGTTCAGAATATGAAAGCCATGAAGACAAGAGAAAAGAGAGAGAGATGGGTCAGACCAACTTAGTTTTCTTTTTCTTATAAGAAGTTTCTTTCTTCAGGCATAAATGATAAACTTCATGTTCTTTCCTTCCATAATGCTGGTCACACTGACAGATTTCAGACAACAGTAAAACAAGCATTTATCAAACCACCTCTTTGCCAGTGCAATAATCCAGGATTGGGTGAGAGCAATCAAACAGAGGTAGGGTAATGAACAGTGAGAACTAGCACGTGGTGCTTGCAGGTTGGCTAAGCACTGTTGAAATCAGCTGCACAGAGCAAACAAAAGCAGCTTGAGGGTCTGAAGGTGCTGTCAAGGACATAGTCTGAAAACAAAACTGTTTAATTAGTGAGCTGAGATCCCCCAAATCTCTGAGTCAGCCCTTCAGAGCCTCCAAAAGCATATCTGAGTCAGCCTGAAAAGAAAAATCTTCCTGGAGGAAGATAAGAAGAAAGGATCTAGCTTCATGCATCTAGCAGTTACAAAGGCAGGACTTCAAGTTTCTTCTGCAGCCAGTGGAGGCTCAAGAAGCTACCTCTGAAAGCTCAGATACAACTGTGAAGCAACCCCTCTGCTAACCTAGGCACTTTCAAGCCTGAACTAATCCGCTTAAATATGCCTCCTTCCTCCACAGTGTGACTAAAGAACAACAGCACTGACATCCACTCTTGTATCAGATCTGTGAAGGCTGCCAGTGTTGTTTGAAGTTTACCAGCCAGATGGGAGTTCAAACAAAGTCAAGCACTGAGCAGTATCATCTCATTTTGGATGTAAGCACAAGGTGAAATCGAACCTTTCACGTAGGAACACTTTTAATCAAACCAGGAGCCTTGTCTGTGGACTGCAGTAATGATGGGACATTAGGTCAACAGCAGTGGTCACTGGTAAGGGGTCTAGTATCTTTTCAGAGATACTGTTAAATCCAGTATTTCTTATTATTTTCCAGTGCTTCACTCAAAGTGAGGTACTGATTTACAAGTAGGTTTAGGACTTGAGGGAGAGAGATCAATAGCTTTTTAGTGAATACTAAGTGCTATTTGTGACAATTTAGAATATAAAACAGCCCCATGCTGTCCAGCTCTCATAGCAAGAGAGAGAGAAGCAAGACTCATTGACCTGAAGGACGAGAAACCGATTCTGAAATTACTTTTTCATTTTCACCCAGACCTCTGACTTGATGGCAGGATTGGGTGATTATGTACCACTGGACAAAATGCAGAGTACAGGGATACTGCACTCTGTTGGAGAAGTCTCAGTTTAATTTAGGACAGTCATATATGTTCCTAGGATTACCTAGGCAGACTTGGTGAGTTGAGTATCAGTTAAGATATGCACAATCAGACTGAAGCTTCTGGGGAAAAAACTTATTCCCCAGGCAAAAACTTGTTGCTCTTGCACGGCACAGCCAGGCTTTGTGTGCAGAAAAACTTGAGACGGATCAGATCTAGTGTATGCACATCTATGGACTGTTACAGCCTGGGTGCACAATTTCAGTTTCTAGATAAAAATCAGGTTTTCTGCAGCCATACTGTATGTTTCCATTATGTATTAAATCATTTTGATGCTCTTCTGAAGTACATGACCTACTTTACAAATACATAGCACTGTATAGCAAATGCATGGTAGTCCAACACACTTTGGAAACATAGGACTAACTGAATCAGATCATAGATTTGATCTGTGGATGAACTGTAGAAATGTTGTACTTAATACCTGTTATTAATAGAGTATTATGAGTAGGTCTGTTTAAAAACATTTGTGTTTGGTTCAAAAGGGCTAAATCCTCTTTACATATACAGAAGCTCATGTTCCCCAAAGGAACAGAGGAAGGAAGCACATTTAGGTTTTCACTTCCTGGGCACAGATATTAATTAAAATGGATTAATTTAATTAACAAGAGTCGCATCTTCATTAGGAGAATTTGAGCTACATTCCCAAGAAGCTTGCAATTCACTGAAAACGTTTGGAAAATAAAACATTCAATTGCGATGATAGATATTAAAAAGTGAAAAAAGAGCTTGTTATTAAAAAAGAGAATTATTAGCACTTAATCCCATCTGTTTCTTGTGCTCATGGAGTTTAGATTAAACTACTTTATTTCTGTCTACTAATTAGGACTATTTATTACTGACACTTCTCAGATATTTATACAAGAGCTTGAATTACAATAGTTATTTTAATATGGTATAAACACAAATAAAGAATGAGTCTTGAGAATCTCTGAAAACACTGAGTAATGTCAAACCCTAATGAAACTGGTGGCAGTCATCATGCTTGGAAGAAACTCTCAGCGAGCTGTAGGATCAGTCTTTGTCAGCTGAATTCTGGTTTCTCATTACACTGGCTAAGCACAGTGCACCCGGGATAGCTAACCTACAAATCATAACTGGGAGATCAACTGAAAAGGAAATCTGAAAATTATTGTAATAATTATGAAGTTTGTTTCAAAAGCAGTAATAGTGAGTTTAGAAATATTTATTCCTGAAACCTAATTAGAAATTCAGCTAAGTTGAAGTGAAAAAGATGATCAATTTTTTACCTAATTAGTATGCTGAATTGTGGGACTAACCAATTATAGAAAAGTGTTTCTTTATGGCTGCTTTCAAAAACACTTTGTCTGTGTTGAAAAAGCAGAGTGGAAGGCAAATAGTTAAGTGGTACAAATCTCTTAGCAGCACTAAAGGTAGGTCCTGTATTGTGGTGCTTCTCATAATTGTAACATTCAAATCGGTGGATCAGAACCTCAAAATTCCCACTTTTATCAGGAACCTTGATGCAGCGAGGTTGATGGAAGCAATATCACCAGCTGCAAGTATGCAAACAGGAAGACTATAATAATCTCAGGCCTTTATGGTAGTTTTCCCAGCTGTTTCGGAACACTGATTCACAACAAAGGCATGTATGGAGGAACACCAAGGGAAGGAAAGAAATAAGATACAGCTATCAAAGTAGAGAATGAACCCTGATAAAAACATTAGATGAACTGAGATACAGAAAGATTTAAAGAACTCAAAAACACACACATACACTAAAAAGTGAAGAGTATTTTTTAGTATTTTTGTCAATACTTGGGTTTGGTAAAAATTCTTGTTCTGTCCATTTGGTCCTTTTCCATACGAGATTTTAAAGAGCCATTTCTTATTGGCAGTAAGTCACTAACATCATTCTAATCACTCTCATCTAATGTTAAGGATTTTTTCCTTACTCCAAAGTGATAGTAAGTCCCATTCCACCAAATTGAAATACTTTAAAATTTGAAAGGACAGACTTACAAAATTTCCAGGGAAGACTTATGCTATAGCCCCCAAATAACATTTGCATAATTTCTTTCTTAATTATGCTTAACTTAAACAAATATCCTTGTTTCTATAAGCGTATGTCTACAACACAGAAGTCTGAATATGATGTTTATTAGAAGTACAATTCCAATTATTAAAATAAACAGTTATTTTCTGTGGTGTCCCTCAAAGACAGCTGGAAGCATTTGCTACCAAATCCATTATATCCTCAACAGGTTTTATTTTTTCTTAACCATTGCTTTTAACTCAAATAGAACCACTAATCTGCATGTATTAATCCCAACGTTAAAATTCATCGCTCTGCAATGTGAGCAATACACAGATTGGCAGAAAAAAATGCATTTTGGCCAGATAGCAAGTATGGTGAAACCCTGGAATTATTGTTATCCAGCCTTCCTAACCACTTGGGTGGAAAGGATTCTTGAGTGGCGATGCTGAGTTGACATAGGCATTTACAAAGGCAGGGAAACCCACAGAAAAATAAGGAGTAAGGCAGTTTTGGAACAGAGTGGGTTAGATCACAACCTGATTAGAATACCAGAGCAATCCCAAGGAAAATTTAGAGCTGAAAGTTTACTTCATAAGAACCCCTTCAGAAAGTACAACACCATGCATATAACAAAGTAGGTATTATTTTCATATTTTGCACATAAGCACTTTATATACATCTACCTTACTTACCTTGTGCTGAGAGTGGTATTTCAGACATACTCCAGGCCTTTGAGACATAAGGCTGTGGCAATCTTTAGAACAGCTGTCATGAAACACTTACCAAAACAAGTGTCCTGACACAGAACTTCTTTATGTATTGTTTCAAACAGTAACATCAGATGTGCCCTTACTGAGGCATGCAGGGCTTTATACGGAACTGGTATCTTCTGCTGAAAAGCATTAAGCAGGTGTTCCCTGCTAGCAAAATAGGAGAGTAAAAGCATGAGCTTTTAGGGTAAAATAAATAAATAAATAAAAAATACTCCTAACCAAATGCAAGTTTTATACAAGGACAGACTTACATGAAAGGAATTCTTGTACAGTTTCCACACTGTGCTAACTAGGTTAACTGAAAGGTATGTTAAAATGATTTCAGTGTAACTTAAGTCAACCAAAACTAACAGTATTAGCTCTCAAGCAGTCACTCAAGCATACATGCAAACCAGCCTGTAAACAGTAGTTTTTTCTGATTCAAGCAGAAAGCATGTTGCTTTGTAGATGAGACAGTCAAATACAACAGTATGTATGATATACACAGTAACAATTAGGGAAAAAAATAATAAAATAAAATAAAATAAAATAAAATAAAATAAAATAAAATAAAATAAAATAAAATAAAATAAAATAAAATAAAATAAAATAAAATAAAATAAAATAAAATAAAATAAAATAATAAATAATAATAATAATAAAGAACAGATCAGCTTTCAGTAATAGTCTCATATGCCTTTAAAGAGTTTCTCAGTGTAGTGACTGGTTTCCCTCCCTGAAGGTTGCTGAAGTTCTGATCGTAAGACAACCTTTCCCAATGTGACCCAGAGAACTGATTTGAACCTCGTTTATGTAAATCATGGAAACAAGGACATGAGTTTCCTGACTGCAGGCTGACATGGTCTCCATTCTGAATTTTTCCAAAACACTTTTTAACTATAAAATTATCAATCTCTTCTCTCCTGACATCCTGTTGAACATCTGTTTTCAAGTCTGAACAAAGGCTGTCAAGTCCCAGTTCATTTGCTTTGGGGCTGTTCTTGTCCAGTCTCTCCACATAGGATGAATAACCTTCACTCAACTACAAAACACATGCTAGAGACACCTTTGATTTCAGAATACTTCTGAAAATTTCCATTTTATGGATAAGAGGCCTCGAATTTATAGTATATTTTTTTTTTTTTTTTGCCTCAGGAAGATCTTGTTCTGCCACGGTTTTGACTATGAGACAAGTCCCATTACCAATGGATGGATTTTCCAGCCAGTCACATAAGAAATGGGGACAGCACCCTAGTGAATAACTTGACTGATCTGGTACTTGTCCTGTGTCAAGAATGCAAGGAAGGGTGAGTGTGCAGTATCCTTGGGAAGCTTGAGCCTGAGAGCACTTTCATCCAGTGCTTTAGATATTTCTAGGCATGTGAGCTGACGTGGCAAAGGGGAGGACTGGTTAATTCTGTTTGATATTGACTTATTCCATCACAAAAAAAGTGAATATTCCCTATGCAACTCACAGTTTTCTTGTATTGTTTTCCCCCTTTTTTTTTTTTTTTTTTTTTTCCCTGTGTTGAAAATACTAATCTATTTTATCTGTCCTTGGACAAAATAAATTCTGCTCTTTGTCACCCATCTCTGTACCTCTAGTTTGATTTTAGCCTTTCTGAGATGGGTAAGCAGTACCACAAAGTGTATTCAAAATGGAAACATACATTTTCCACTAATCAGCTGGAGGGTGTTTTTTTCTTGGCTGAAAACTCACAGAGGTGGAATAGAAGACAAAGAGTCTATTACATTTAAATACTTTAAGTGGGGTAGATTTTAATCAACATTTTGAAAACATGTTTCCTTGTGGAGGAATGGTTAAGTGAGGCAGGACATGTGAATGTTGAGCAGTTGGGAGACAATGGGCTGGTGAAGCACCGTACTCATCTCACATGAGCCTTGGCACGTATGCAGCTGGCTGAGAGCCAATCAGGCTCAAGGACACAATGCCCTTGGGTGATCGGGGGAAAGTCCCTAAGGTGGGACAGGTAGCCAAAAGAAGGAGGACCAGACTGAAAAGCCCGGGAAGTGTTAACCAATCCTGAGCTTAGTTTCTGCAATATGTATGAGTTGATTATGTTCGAACTAGATAAAAGACGACTGAACTATCCATTAAAGTTGAAGTTCACTGTTCACTCATATTGAGCGTCTGGGTCTTCCTTCCGTCGGCAACATTTCCTAAGCTTTAAGAAAGCTGCTAAGAACCCTTGAACTGCATTACCTTGAGAAAATCAGGCATCTCCACAGGATCAGGCTGTAAAATGTTATCTACACCCAGCTCCAATGACCCTTTTATTGCACTGCCTTTAGATTTAGTAGAAAACAAAATAGAACCCTGGAGGGTTAATATTTTCAAAACCAGCCCTAGTTGAAGACAATCAGTGCAGCTTTTGATAAAACTGATCAAAGGGCACTTCTTGACAGCTTGGAAACCTGAAATTCTATTATTTGCCCTCTTTTAGTTTTGCTCTTTGTTCTCAGAAGACCACTGTTTGTTTTGCATAGTAGGAAACATTATTCCTCTGTTGTTTGACTTTTGCACAAGGGCCCTCATTTCATTACACCAGAGGAAAAGTAGTGTGAGATTAGAAAGAGGTTCTTTGTGCTCTGCTATATTAAAACCTTTTTTTCAATTTATCTTTCTTTTCTTTCTCTCTCTTTTACCTCTTGGCCACAATTTACACATCAGCATCTTCTGCTATTGTCTTTATATTGGATGAGAATCCTCTTGAAATACTCCTACAGAGTTGCTATTTCTCCTCTTTTCATTGAAATTGAAAAGTGTTTAAGATAATGTAATTGGCATTAGATTTAGAAAGAAAAAAAAAAAAAAAGGAATGGGGTGAATTGCTATGATCCTCTCAAGGATAGTTTGTGTTGAGGCTGCAAGGCCAGTGTAAGAGGGCAAAATCATGATACTTTCAAATCCTGGTGCTGATCAAGGGATATATAGATCCCCCATTGACAAGTAATTAGGGGCACCTTAAAACTGCTTTCCTTCACACTGAGTACAAAAGCTGCAGGGCATACATCTCAGCTCCATACCTTTTCACAGGAGAGGACATCTCATCTGGCCATTTAACCCTTTACAAAGGCTGACTGGAATTTAGTCTCTCTTTCATAATCGTTAATTAGTCACCTCTCTCAGCACCTTAACATTTTTCATTCATACCATTTGAAATCAGGACACTTCGCAGAGAATGGCATACAAATTAAACTAAGCATTTAGTCAGTAACAGTCTGCAGTCAGTTTGAAAAGCCTTTCGGGCACAATGTCTGCTCTCTTACACTGGTGGAAACCTACAGGAAGTCTAAAGATCTCAGTATCTAACCTTCCTCCTTATTCAAGAATGCTGCGGCTGTAAAACACAATTCAGTCCTCATAATTCCTTTGAACCAAACATTGACATAACTAATAGAGAAACGCTTAACTGAGAGACCAGCTAACAGTGATAATTTCTATGCTATCAAATCCTTATATTAGTTATCACCCTCAGTTAAGTTTAGAATTGCTTTTTAAGCTTCTCTATTTAAGCTCATAGCTTTAAAATGCAAGTCACTGCATTCTCAATTCGTTGCTGCTTATTGAGTATTTGGGGCATAAAGAAGCAGCATTGTTTCCTAATTTGACTTTAGAATAGGGAGCAAAAATAAAATCTTACAATTCACCACAGATTTTCACAGTGGGGACCTCAGCAAGCCATTAAGACCTTCCTGCTCCTCAGTTTCCCCAGTCATATAATGGAGTTGAAAATCTTACCTTACTTACCTGGGATACTGCATATAAACCAGCTGGTGTTTGGTAGGGGGTTTCAAGAGAACATTTTCCAAATGCCAAACATCATAATTCCCTGGGTAAAAAATCTGTGAAAGCTCTTAAAGTAACACCCTACCTTTGAACACATTTACAGAGGACTTGAGTGGGTGCGTTTCCTATTCAAATGTTGTTTATTTGTTTATTTTTGGCAAGTAGATGTTTCTGCTTACACTCCAAAAGGATGCAAGTCACAGTTTCAGCAGTGACTTTGGGAAAAAACATTAGTGTCAGTGGCAACCCTGAGAAAAATGTCTTCCCTTTCATGGGAAAAGGACAAGTCTTCCTAGGAGGCAGAGTGTTCTCCACAGGGCAGAGGATTCAGATAACTGTGCAAGGCCTCATTTTCATTTTTCTTAAAAAATGAACCAAAAGAAAAGAAAAAAAGTCCTCCAATGTTTTTAAATGATTGATTTTTCCCATTGGAACTGACATTTTTCATTAAAAATGCTTTTTGGCAGAACTGTATCTTTCAATTGGAAAGCTTTCCACATGAAAAATTTCAGACAACTGTACTGTAACAAATGCAGCAGCAGTGTCTGATACAGGGCAATTTCATAACTAACAATACAGAGAGCTTGGTTTTCTAACAACAGAGTATTCAATTTTATATAATGCTCATGATTAAGCTGTGTGGCTTCAGTATGCCCACTCACTGTACACAGTACCCGAAGAAACGACATTCTTAGGAGATAATGAACTTTCTCTTCTGCTAATGTGTCAGGAACAGCCAAAAAGGGCCATTACAAACCAGGGCAAAGCTTGTAGTTGAGTTTAGCCCTAACATTAGACCTTCTGTGTATTTGCCGCAGCTGAAATACATGATCTAAGGAAGGTGCTCTAGACCTGAAAAGGACTTGAATCTAAATGCATGACAGTAGATCCAGGTTCTATCCCTGCATGATGGAAAACAATGCAGTGTAGCAGGGCACCAAGCAACTTAAGTCCAAGGCTTTTAGGCCATTCCCACCAATTCCTTCCCAACAATTCTGTGGAGTCACTGAAGATCAACCCACTGCTATTGGTGGGTCCTGGATCAGACTCTGAGTGACATTCCTTTTCAAGGTGGTTGTCATTTCAAGTCAATTAATTTCCAAAATGAATGGATTTAGACGTAATTTCCCTCTTTTCTGCCTTGCTCTTAAAATAAAGTAATCCTATGGACCTGGGTGTTTTTATTTCCTACCAGAATCACCACAATGGATTAGACTCTATTTGCTTTCTACTGTACATGGCATTTGAACAAATCCCATCTAAATTCCTTTCTTGCTTTAATAGTGACTTTGGCAATTAGATTTATAGGCCATCTCTGCTCTGGCATTTAAAGTCCCTTAGTACAAAAAAAACACTACTTCTTATGAAGAAATCTTCCCTCTTTTTTATCATTCAATAATCTTAATGACATAATGCAAAATTGTTTATTCAAAAAGTAACATTTCATTCTGCAGAAAACAGTGAGAAAGCAATTTCATTATATACAAGTCAACATACTTTTAATGTTGTTCTTAAAAGCTATCTGTTTCCTCATTTTTCACACACATCTTCATACATCTTGTAGGCTATAAATTATTCTAATTATTGTATTTACTACAAACATATATTACTACACATGCATTCGCTGATGACTAAACTTAAGAAGTAAGAACTTAAATTTACCTGTTACAATTTTCCAGGAGACTCAAGATATTTTCAGTTTATCTTTATGAGCAAGAACAAACAGTTCTTCCACTTTATTTATTTATTTATTTATATATTGGCCTGCAACATCCTCCTAACAGTATCTCTGTCTTACCAGCTGTCAATCTCATTCCAAACTCTTTATGTGTAGTGGTCTTTGCTGCTGGTAAAAAAACAAGCCTCCTCCCCAGCTCCCCTAGTGTTGTTGCCCTTTTGCACTAGCCTTTTTCATGCTTGCTCCTTATTGCCCTTCCTTCAACCTCTGTAATTTAGAAGACTATTTCTAAGTGGCAGTGCCATTTTAGTGTAATCATTGGTTTAATCCCTTTAAAAGTCTGTGATCTCTTCACTGGATAAGTATTGAACATCTCCTTGAAAAAGTAAGATTTTTAGATCCACTTTCACTCTCTAATCTATAGCTATTAAAGACATTCAATGCTTTTCTTTTAGCCTCATGCTTTTCTCAGACCAGACACTGATGGAAGTGGCCTATTCTATTTTTACTTCTCTCGGGCATTGATATATGATAATATCAGCTCTCCTTGCTATATACCATGAGGCTGCACCTGTCACCCTGCTAAAGCTCAATATCTCCTTTTAAGTGTGGTCCAGACTATTTTTAACTGATATAAACCAACATAGCTCCATTGAAGATGAGTTCAGGAACTGGGGAGGTGTCTGCATCACTACTGTCAAAAGGACTTCAGGTGGTCAAGGCTTGGGCAAAAAATATAGTATGTGTAGGTGATCTTTTAGGTATATTTACGATCTGAAGCTAAAATCTGAATTTCTGAGCTAAAATACTAAACACTTTCCTGTGTGTCCATACTCAGCAGAAATTGAGATGCAGAGCCATGAGCAGAGACATGTGGGATGTAATTGTTCTGTGCAGCCCTACCTGCACCCAACACACCAGATGCTGCTGCCTGGTAGAGCCAGTCTGCCTGTGCACAGCGCTGCAGACAGCGCTGCCTCCTTCCCTGCCAGCCACTGCATGCCCTCTGAAGGCACTGTCCTCCCTCTGTTGCTCCAGCTTGGGCCACACTGCCCACAGTGAGCTCTGCAAAGCTGCAGCTAGGAAGTTATTACTGCAGAGCTGCCATCTACATCATCCACAATATAAATCCCAAAGTGAATTTAGGAATATATGCTCAACTCCATCATCTTTCAGTTGCATCCAGTGTGCCATACTTTGTCTCCCAAAAGCTTTTGGGAGAAGCAATAGCTGAAGAGGGAATGGACTGCTTTGTTGTTTGCCTCTGCAAAAAGTCCTCATGATCTTCTTTTGCCAACAGCTAGAGGTTAGATCTATTTCTGGAGTCAAAATTTGGTATGATTTAGTGTGCTTGACAATTGAAATACAACCTTTAAAATACATATTTACTCTGAAAATGTAGTAATCAATTATGACCTTCACACCAGAAAATGAAAGTAGTTGCAATCAAGGAACCTGAACGTATAAGATAAGTAAAAAATTTAGTTGTCACAGAAATACTGGAAAAGCACTCAAAAATGTTCGGACATTTGTGACTTCATTACTCACTGAAATATTTGAGACAAATTGTCAGAGCCAGAAGTAAATTGTCATTTAAAATACCAAATGGAAACTTCCTGGAATGGCTGTTTAACATATAAAAGTTTTTTTTGTAACTTCTTGGCAGTGTTTAAACATGAATGGTGACAATAAGGCAAGACTTGGCTGAAGACACCCACTGAGAGTCCCTAATGGGAAGGTACAATGTCTTCAAGCGTGTCAGCAGCCACAGGGAATTTTCCCCACCTCTCAGTGCTACCCCACCCATGGCCCACTGAGGCTTTAGCCCTCCTCGGGGTCTCTCTCTTCAAGCATGCACTATGTCTCAGTTACACTTGGGAAGCTGGGTCCTCAGATGGTGTTTTCAACCACCTCAAATACCATTTACCTCACATATACTTAAATAAGCAACCAAAGAGATTACTTGTGACAGGAAGTAAGAAAGACTTAGAAAAAGTGTGCTGAAACTGACTTTCAGAGGTCATTTTTGGTTAAGCCATGCTTTTTGGTTGTTTGAACTCACTTTCAGTGAACGCACAGAGTGCATGAGATTTACTTAACAATGGTACTAACAAAACATGATAATATAATCAGTTACAATGTTCACATTCCCCCAAAGAAAAACCTAGAACACACATCTGATTACAGTATATGGAATGCTAGATTATTTGTTACATTACCAGTCTAAATGCAGAATTTGTACCATGTGCTTAAATATAATCAGACCCACATTGTCCCATTTTACTGACATTAAATTCTGTTCTATACTGCCAGGCACATTTATTTTAGCATAGCATTTGCATGACATGATATTATATCCAGTAAATAAAAGCAGTACCTGCAAAGGCAGCACTAATTGGCTTTGCCAGAAAAATTCCTTTGTTGAGAGGGGCCAGTGCAGTTTTCTGCCAGGTTAGTGGGCTGAGATGGCTCAGTGAAATATTAGACAAATACCAGAGTTAGAGCACAATTAATACTTTTAGTAACAGAAACCTAACATATTAGCCCAATTATTAGAAATTAAATTAATTAAATTAGAAATAAAAATTCCGTATTTTTTCCCTCAACTTCTCCCATCATTAAATGACTTTGATTGAGTCACTTTAACTGTATTACCCCTCAAGTTTCTTCTCTGTTTAGTATTAGTGAGCACCTAGTGAATCACAAGAACCTAAACCAGGCATCCAAAAGCCCATAAAATCTTGTTTGCCGATATAACCCAATGATGTCTTTGTTCGCTGTTATAAATTCAAAGACTTTACATAAATTACTTCCAATGTGGATCTTCATGAGATAAAAATGAGGTCAGAAGTAAATAGTTAATCAATCCTTTATTGATCCAGTTCCAGATATTCACAACAAGCTATTTATAGATACCAAAATACAAAATATGATGGAAAATAGACTGGTATGTCTACAGGGTGCTCACAGATATTTCAAACAAAAAAGGGTAAAAGTGATTATGCCAAGTGACTTATTTGATCATTAATTTTGGTTCAATTCCTCTCACAAATCATAAGGACTTTGCTGGATAATTTTTCTAAGTAAAATGAATTACTGGCATGACATAGTCCTTCCATGACATTTGCTAATACATTTCTCTGTCAAACTGTGAAGTTAAGTGTTTTCATTGTTGAGCTAAAGAGGCTTAACATTAAAAACTTATGGAAATGGCCTTAATACTGAGATTTACTTCTAGAATACTTTTGAAATGTAATATCCCCAGGTACTTTATAAAAAAAGCTAGACTCCATTTTCATTGGCATTTGCTGAGTTTTTATCTGTATTCATAATCCAGAATGTGCCTTTATAAATAATGAATCAATCAGCATCTGCTATGCTCACAAAACAGCTGTACCTCAATATTTACTGTTGGCCTGATCCTGCACCTCTGAGGTGGCTAAGAACTTTGCTTCTAACTTCTGTCAGAAGACAGTAAAGCATACAGCAGCAGTCCTCATCACAGTCTTAGGGTGTGCATGTACAGGTATATACATTAGTAATCTGAGCAAGCCAATGGAATCCTTTTTCTGGCTGGTACCAAAATGCAAATATCATTTGAAAAGGTACATTTTAGGCTGCCACTCCAGGAGTATAATTATAAATATCATAGAAATGAGAAGAGAATTAATGTCAGTTTGAGACCTCACATTATGACCTCAAACTCTCCTTCCCCAGGCTTTGCCACCCAAGGGCAATATAATGTTATCCATGTGGTACTGTTGCCCCCCACTGTTGGAAGGTATGGTTTCCAGAGACTCAATTCTTTGAGGCCTTCATGTTCAGCATGAACATTAATCATACATCTATTTTGCCCTGATCCATTTGCAATTGATGGAATCCAGCTGAATTTAGCAAAGCACAGCTATCAAATTACCATGACCCAATAAACACTGATAAAATGTCCTGTATCAAATCTTACCTCTTTCAAATCTGTCTTTGATGCCTTTTCAGCCTCATATATTAATTTATACATTCTGCCTTTACACTCCAAATGAATTTAAATATCCTATAAAACACAAATGGTTATTACAGTCTGCTGTTAAAAGAAAAAAGAAAACATGGTGGAAACCTTGAGTGCATTTGATTAGCTGATACATTAGAAAACAACACGCTTTGGACTGGCCAACTATGCTGGGCATCTAAAGGCCTAAAGAAAGCCATGTGTACACTAGTTTCTCTTCAAAAGTGCTATACATGTTTGTGTAACAGCATGTACAGTTGTAGGTTCAGAGATGTAAGGCCCTCAGATGTCAGCTCTCTGATGAGCTCTCTGGCTCATCAGTGCCTAAACCAATTCTTGAAGGAGTTTTTTACAAATAAGATAACAAAACCTTAAAAAAATGAGAGCAGACAGCAACTAGTTTATTGCCATTTTACCCATAGTTACAGTTTCCTTAATTTAAGTTCTGTCACCCTCAAGTGATGTTCCAACCAATGCCTACCATACTGTCATCACTCTTATTCAAACTTTTTTAACCTGTTTTTGCAAAATTCATAGAATTTCCTGTCGAGAAAATGCTTGCACTGCAGTGACCTGGTTATAAGATATACTGTGTCCTGGTGAGCCCTAAAACACCCCATTGTCATCTCTCATAGGACTCTTTAATACAAAATATAGAAGTCTAGGATTTTGATTGATAGACGGAATATACTGTGGCTGATTTTATATATAGGTAAGAAAAAAAAAAAACAAAGTTTTTTAACTCTTTATATAATTCAGATACTTTTGGTAAATTAAAGCCCCAGCTAGCATGAAGTTCTCTCTCAGTGTTACCTGCAAAAGCCTTATTCTGGGCTACATTAGGAACTAATTCTTAGATTTGACTCACATTTACTTTTATCACAATGTAATCTTGCCACTTGTCTGTTTATTATTGTCCAAAATCTTACACTTTAATAGTGAATAAAAGTAATCTTATGTTTTAAATGTTTCCAGTTTCAATAAAAATTGCTACTTTCCTTTCATCACTTACTCAGCAACAGCTAATACACAAATACAAATTTTATATAGGCAAGAGCATTGGAACTAAAACTACTGCAAAGGCATCTCACATTTCTTATAGTTATGCCCCTCATTTTGCTAGTTAGTCACATATTTAATGGCAGCAGAGATCTCTTCAGAATTGGCTTTGCTTATTTTGCTTTGTGCAAGATACTGCATGATCATTATTCAGGGTTGTAAATAATTCCTAATTACATCTCAAGGGGTCCATTTTGCCTACCTAATTCTTGAAGAAACTACTCTCTTCTGTTTATACAAGCTTGGGCCATATATTTAAGCTGTAATGGTACAAACATTTACCTGCACAGGAACATGTCATAGTGGGACTACTCCCATTTTTGCATGACCCACCTGCACCAGCATACAGGGAATGAGAGTATGAGTATGAAGGTTTCTGTCTTTTACAAAGAAAGAAAAAAAAAAAAAAAGTAGTCTAAACATGATTCTGTTCTGCCTTGAGCACACAGTACTCACAACCAATAACATGTGGTTAATGAACAAAAGCCTTTTACTTTTTTTCCTTTAACTCAGGCTGTCACTATCTGCGTGTTTATTTGCCAGATGCATCCCAGCTGCTAATTAAGCTTGAACGAATTAAGGTGAATTGAATCTTGCCTGAGCATCTGCTGTTCTCCTATTAGCATGGAAGGCAATGAAAAGAAGATGATACTACATCTTTAAAAACACCGTTTATAGTTAGAAATATTTCTTGCAATACACTAATACAGATTTTTTTCTTATAACAAATACCTTGTAACAACACAATGTCTTGCAGCATGTGCCAATGGGTTGACTTGTTTTAGCAGTTTCCTGGTAGATTTTCATCATACGCAAAACTAGAACTAAAATTTTAAATTAATTTCAAAGAGGAAGGAAGAGATGAGTTGCTTGGTCAGGGGTGACAGAGGTATAGTTTCAATTCCTCTGCTTTTGCCAATACTCTAACAAATGAAAAATTTGAAGTTGTGCTAGGCAGTATTCTGCGGGACCTTCTTTCCTAGAGAAAGAAAACAGCTTTCACAGCACCTATGTGAAAACAGTCCACTGTGTAGTCTATTTGAGTTTTCTGCAGTCTTCAAAGGTTCATCCTCATGATGCAGAAAAAAGCTTGGTGAAGTGATGTTTTTTTTCAGCAAAATGATATCCATCAGATGAGATAACGATCTAAATGGAAATAAAGAAGGAAGAGATCTTCATGGCAATATCCTGTCAAAGTGGGGATTCATTTAATTTACAGTTTGGAACATAAATACCTTTACTACATTTCTCTTTGGTCTAGATTCATTTCAACCTATGGAAAAGAGTGGGAAAAACTTACACAATTCATATCTAGGAAGAGAAAAATTGGGTGAGTCCTATTATCTAAGCAACGATATAGATATAGATAACAAAATAGATATCATTGTGAATTATGCTACAGAGATACTGCCAGAGTGGCATGAAAGGTAGAAAAGACCATCTCATCACCCTTCTGTAGATTATTCCTTTATGCAGTACAGTATCAGTACTGAGGTTTTCCTTTATGTTTAACAAATACCTATCCTGTGATACTTCTGTAATACGCAACAAAAGGAAAAACAAAACAAAACATAAAATAGAAGGTAGGACAAGATGCTTGACTAAGTCTACCTGTGCCAAATACAGTTACTGCTTAAGAAGCTTAAGAGTTTTGCCCCCTGTAAAACCACCGTTAATATAGTATTAAAAATAATGATAATAAAAATTAAAAACAGTTATGAAAGAAAAGCAAAAAGTGAGTCATTTTGATCTTAGAGACACTTTTAGGTTATTTTAGATGCACAGAAAATCTTCATAAAAGAAATATAAAAATGATTAAAACTCCGTGCCTTGTGAAGGTGCAGACTCTGCTTTTTTTTACATTTTTTTTTTACAATTTGCAGCAAGTCTTTAGAGTGATAAAATCTTGAATATTAGATGTGCATCCCTTAGGGCTTTCATTTCATTTTTATACTGAAAAAAGGCTAATGCAAGTTCATAGTAATCAAAAATGGTGATAATTGCTACTACTAAAATTCTCTGTAAAAAGTTTGTGCTGTCTTATCGAAAAGCAAGTGAAAATTAACCAAAGCTGTCCAAGTTAACAAATTTACTTATTGCACAAGAGACAATTGGAATGTGAAATTTATAAATGTAAATGTCTAGAATTTAGAAATACTGTTTCTCATTTGTAAGCATGATAAATTTAAGTTCTGTAAATGGTGTATTTTGGCAATTAAAACTAAGGGTATTCAATGGTAAAACTGCTGAAATAATGTTACTTGCTACATGCCTTCCCATAGGAATGTACTGTTGAAAGAAAATCTAATGGACTTTCTATCCAATAATGAATGTTCCTTTGCTAAAGACAAATGAGAGTCTAGTACCACTTCCTGACTAAATATGATTAAGTATTAATGCCCATTGAGTTAAAAAACAAAACAAACACAAGAGCTATTGATCCAAAATTGGACAAATGTATTTGTTTTATTAAAGTTAACTGAATTTTGCCAGTTCATAATGGTAAATTGAGCACCATGAGAAGAGTAGTTAATGATAAGACTCTGGAGATCTTAATGATGCTTGGCTTGTCATGAGCATTACCTGAAACACATTTAACTATTTGGGTAAATTAATCTTCATCACTAAGTTCTGTCTAGGTAAAATAAACCAGGGAAATGGCTCTAATATGCAAAGTGAGTGAATCTTAAATATACACTGCAGGAATTAAATATTTCACCCATATTTAAATGAAATCTGAATATTTCATCAAATCTGAATATTCTTTTTTTTTTTTTTCATCAGATATAAAACAGTAAAAAGTTGATTGTTTTTCCTCTTTCACTGGCACATCATGAGTTTAAATAAGCATGAAAAAGAATATCAAGTGGAAAATTATTGCCATTTTTTGTTGAGTCAAGGTTCATATACTCTTCTTCATAATTTATTTTTAAAGTGCATTCAGAACAAATCTGACCCTTTTCAGCTAAGCCATGCAGTATTCCCCAAAAAAGCCTTAAGTATCATTTTTGGGGGGAATATTTGTGTTGAACAACAAAAAATGATGAAGCCAATAACAGCAAGAAATTATTGTGACAATCAGGAGACAAGACTTCCAGAGCCAGAGGACTAGTTGCAAATAAACAACACAACACATTTTGGATGTTAAATTTCAAAAATTAAATTATTCATTAATTCTTGAATAATTCATAAATCATACTTCATAAACACAATGAATAATAATTATACATAAAACATGCAGGAAAAGAGATTGCAATTGATATTGAAGAGATAACAATTGATATTGAGTTGATAAGAAATGAGAAATACTCAATACATCCTTCCTTACTGAGCCGCTAATCTCTAAATTACATTTGATACTTATACTGCATCATTTCCATAAGAAGACACAAATTCTTCATACCTGCCTTCTCATGGATCGGAACTGTTTAAGAGAAGACTTTTTTGTATAAATTTAAAGCTATGAAAGAAAGAATTTAGGCCTGAAGTAAATGCATTCATTCTCCCTTGTAACAGGCCTTAAATGTAATCAAAGTTCCAGTTTAGTTTAAGAAATATGTGCATGGTTTAGTGATGGGAAAACTGTTCATCACCACCATTGCCAAAGATGCTCACAGTGGTTTATTTATGTCTATGGGCATTCTTTTCAACACCCACCTGTGTTGCTCAGGTCCAAGTTGCTAATGGACTCAGTAATACCAATATGCTCCATCTCAGGAGTTTCCCAACCTTCATCGCTAATAATAGCTAGTGGTCTTCAATTACATAGATTGGCACTTTCATACAGAAGTGCCAATATGGAGAAAGCTATTAGTTTGAAACACAATTTCCCATAAGCATCCTACAATGCTAGGTATTATATTATTACCCTGTTTCTTCATTTAAACATGAATTTTGCAGATGAAACAAAGGAAGTGTAACATTCATGGACCAATTTGCTCTGTGGCTTTGCAAGTATAATTGCTAATTGAGTTCTACACAAGTAAGTTCATCTAAAAATGAAGGCCTATGGTAGTTTTTTTGTTTAACTAATAATGACACCTTGGAAAACAAACAAGCTCTCATTTCCAAATCACAGAAGTTGTTACTTTTTTTATTTAACCTTTCAGTAAATAATAAAGTTATTGATCTCTATATTGGTAAAAAAAATTGAAAATAAGTAACAATCAAATATACATATGAGCATGCATAGGCATTTTATTTAGAGATGAGAAATTCTTATTTTTTCTTGTTAAATTTCAATGTATCTGTGAATATGTCAAGATGACAGAATCTCATTTAAAAGCTGTGAAGACAGCTGACAGAAAGTGCATTAAAAATTAGATTTTGAATTCAAAGAATGAAAGCTTTAAATCACTACAGGCATGTCTGTAGGACAAGATTGATACCAGATGCTATTTAGTACATGTTATTAACAAACCATTCAAGCCTTGAAGGGACCTTGTCACTACATAACTTCTGTCTATGTAAATAAGATTGAAGCAAGGATTTATATTGCTAGCGATATCAAGCATCCAGTACATCAAAGAAACAGGACAGAAAGTACTGCTCAAGTTAAAGAAAGTACTAGAGAATACTAAAATCTATGACTTTCTCCTGACTTTGCTTACACACATAAATCACTCGACAGTGCCACACAAAATCTATTCCATGGAAGCACTGCCTTGCAAAGCAAGAACAAACACTTACAACTGTTTCTGTGCTAAGAAAAAAAAAAAAAAACAATACTGTTGTATTATTACAATGCAACACTTATTAATGCAGATTCAGTTAAATCGTTAATTGAAAATATATACACTATAGAACTTGCCAAAAATTCCTTCTTTTCTCTCTGACTTTCAAAGGTCTCCTTGTTAACGCTTTTCACTAAATACGCAGTAACATTGTGTTTCCAAACACTTGGTGCTTTGGGGAATATTTTGATAGCAGTCTAAGAGGCTAAATTCTGCTCTTCCCTGAAAATCTGGTCCATAACCTCCACTGGCATATTTATACTATGCTAATTTGACACTTTTCCCTTTTCCTGTGGTCTAATTTATCAAAACCAATTTTCCCTTGCTTTCTACCTTAGTCATCATATGCATACGTATACACAAGTCACTTCAAAGTGATTGCATGTCCTACCAGAGGATGGTGATCTTTTATAGTGATACCATAGATATTTTCTTGGATTCATAATTTTTAAAAGTGAGGAAACCACTTGGAAGTCAGTCTGACCTTCTGTCTCAACACTTTTTGAATTAAAATGTTTTCTGAAACATCCAGTGTTGATCTCAAGACTCACTGGAAGAGAATGCACTGCACCTCTACACAAATTTATGAATGGTTATCAACAGTATAACTGTTTTTATCTCTGTTTTGGCCTGTTTTTTCTCATATAAAATTTTAAGCACTACGTAAATTAATATTTGCTATAAACCTTGAAGAATCCCAGTCATCGGGAGATTTTAAGAAGAATTTTGATGGGTTGGGATTTGATCTGTAAGGTCCTATGTGTTTTTTGTCTGGGATGCTGCTTTCCCTGTGCTGGCCTAAAGCCATGGCAATTGCAGTACCAGCAGATCATTCTCTGTAAGAAGAAACTTTGGAACCTGCCCTGAAAAATCCTGATATTTATCTTTGTTCATTATTAGGATACTTTACTGGGGTTTGTTTGTATTCCTTAAGTAGAATTGCAGTAGAGAAATGATGCACTTTGGAGCACATGAAAGTGATGGAAATCTCTGAAAGCAGATACCATGACTCCAGGCTATATTGCCTGTTCCAGATGACTTCTCACCTTGGTGACTCTCTATCAGTAATCAAGATGAGTTACACTGGAGTCATCCTGACCGAACAAGTGGTAGCCTGATCTGGCACAAGCAGCAACAGAGTGACATGGATTCATCTGCAGGATTTCTTCATTTCGTGGCTGAGCTCAAGGGTCCAATCTTGACTTCTGAGAGATGGATTAGAAAGGAGTCTGCAAAAGGATCAGTACTAAGGTTCACTCCTCCAAGCTTCTCATGCTTTTTAATGAGGTTATCTGGCCTATGTTAATTACTGCTGGATATATTCAACATTTATCTGCCTACCCACATGACAAATAAGGATACTGGTATTTCATTGAAATTCAAAACTGCAAGAAACTCTGCTTGCTATCTCTTTGATGAATCCAGCCTAGAGACTTTACCTTAAGGTGATGCCTACAATGTGGATTTGGTGCAATTCTGGAACATTTCACTTTTCTGTTCTACTATTATTATTTTATTTTAGCCTCCTACTGATCTGTCAATTTGGAATTACAATGTTACTGGATTTACACATATTGTTGAAATATGGGGATTTATTCAGTGCTATGTTAGAAAGGATGTCAAAATACAGGAAACTAACTTTACACTGCAGATGTGTATGTATATATATATATATATATACAGACATCTACATATGACATGTCTTTTTCTGGTTGCTTTTAAATTAATCATTTTCTCTTTGTAAGTCTATTCATTGTAACATCATCCCCTAATGTGTCTTACATTCTCATCCCAGGCTTTACTGAAATCTGTATAAATGCCCTTGATTTGAACAACATCCAGCAGATTTAAATTCTGCAATAAATTTCAAAAGGCAGGATTTTATTAGCACTTCAAGTTCTTGTGAATTACTGAGATTGCAGAATGCAACTGTATTTGATCTATTCAGCCCACAGGGCATATTTTCAGAGACTGTTGATAAATGCATTGAGGGGGAGAAGACATTTCTGTTTGTTTCCCAAGTACTGAAAATAATTTTGTTTTATTTTACTTGGAACAGAAAGTGAATTCTAGTTTGATTTTTAGGACTGTCATAAAACAAAGATGACCTTTCTAAGAGCATCATTTTTTATAAAAACTTAACCTCTGAACACTCATTCAGAAGTGCTTCCCCCACCCTACTCTTGGTTATGAAATGGTTATACAGTTGTATGGATGGTTATAAATAATACTGACGGGGCTCTCTACCCTTTTTCAGTTTCTAGGAGGACCACGGGCCTAAAATTGCAGCCAGGTGTGTTCAGATTGCAGATGCATTTTCTTCTCATTGATATTCCTTTAGGGGCATGACTGGCTTTTGACAACACAGTAGCCTTAACTTTTTCTCTTCATCTCAGGAGGTGAGATATCTTGTCCTGGATAATTCACACACTGCTTTTAGTGGTGGAGTATAAAGTGACTTCTGTACACCACAGGCTTATTAAAAAACTGTCAAATTGTAGCATTTCTGGGGCATTCTGTCAGTACATAGATGCCCTGCTTAGTTGAAGTACTGTTGCAACAAACAAATTTAAAGCATAAACCTAAATCTTATGAGTTGAGGTCAGCTCACATGATCCGTGCAAAAATTAGAATCACTGAAATGAAAATATATAAACACAAACCTCCTCCCTTCAGTGACTGTTATTAAGCAGAGATGTACAACCAAAGCCCTGTCGTGTTAAGGTTGGATGTATGTTTCAACTAACTATTTCAAGCATTAAGTGATATATTTTATAACATATTGAATGATTGCTTTACTATGCTGGTAATACATATTTCACTGAAAAGGAGTAAATTCATTTTTGACCAAAGTAAATTCTAACCTTCTGAAATGAAAGTCTGATCTTTGAATTCTGTGGTCCCATTTATGGCATCTTCTTTGATAAGATAGTATGATTATTATTATTTTCTACAGAACAATAAGAAACTCAATGACTGTGAAACTTTGAAAGCAAAGTGGAATCTAAATTATGTAACATCAACTTGAAATTGGCACACAGTGTTTTCTATATGATAGGGGACAATTAAATCAGAGATAATAGAAGGAATAAACTAATCCAAGCACAAATCACTAGAGAAATTACTGAGGAAATGTAGCATACCAAAACAGGTGAGAATGAGCAAATAAATATTATAACTTCAATTAAAAAATAGAGTATTTAATGGACTGGAAAGGGATGTGGGAATTATATTGGCTGATATATTTCAAACCACTGAATTAGATCTATAATATCTGTTGGTGTCGCTGTATTTTAATGTCTGTGGTTGCTTGGAAGTCATCTTCTAGGAACAGAAAAAAAAAAGAAGATGTCAGTATGCCAGTATGACTAAAATAGTGCTAGTTACTGCTGTCAGAATATAATTGGAACTATTTTGTGCAGCCACACATGTCAGGAACAACACTACAGTAATACTAGTTAAAAATCATGCTGATTTTGGGAACAAAGCTGTTGCACTATGGACTTTGCACATGGGAGGGAATAAGCAGTCTCAAAAAAAAATTCATCAGTTTCTTCAGCAGAAGCTAACAGTTCAAAATATAGGTGTTGGAAAGAGCTGCTGAAGAGCCCAGCTGCATTTGTAAGGGGTCTTCGTTAACATGAAGGATTCTGTGCATGGATCTGTTGTTAGCAGAAGTGTGTATTAGAGTGGATTGTGTATTGCCACAATGTGTATTAGAGTGGATTGGTTTTCTGAGCCTGAAATTCTTTCCTTGAAATTATTTCAAAAACAAAATCTCTTTTCAGCTAAACAAAAATATCTACAGAAATGTTTCACTAGCAAAGAGATTTGACTCTGTATCAAACTGATACAAAGAAAATATTTCACTGTTGAATATCAGGTACTGGCATGCTGCCTCACAGGTGGAAAAGTGATGGCAGTATTTATTTTCTATTATTTATTCAGATTGCTAAAATATTCCCTAGTTGCACATCCTATGCACAGGGTGCCTTTTCCACTGCTTAAAGTGAGAACACACAGCAAGACAAAATAAATGACTGCACCTCACATCTTTAGGGTATCACTGAACAACGTTATTTTTTTCCCCCTGAGACTGTAGTGCTGAGTCCAGTAGAGAGAAATAACAAACTGTGTGTTGCTGAATTCCATCATATGAACCTAAATTCCTTATTTCAAATACATTTGGTAGGTTTCTAGTATGGTGATATTTGATGATTCTAAACACAGCTCTCATTTAAGATAACCAAATCTACATTATTCCTGGGGGTTTCATACATTGATGGAATAGCCATAAAACTAGTTTTCAGTGGCTCAATCTATTGTGCATTATTGATAATTTGAAGCTTTCTTTTGCTCATTTTTGAGTGTCTCCCAGACCTTATTGACTATTCTTGAATGTGCAGGGTGCACAAGCATTCAGCACTCATTTAACAAAACGCTGAATGCACTCTGTGTGTGGGTAATGAGGAATTTAGTTATAATCATACCATTTCCACTTCTTTAAGGCACCTGATACATATAAATGGAACAAACAGACTCAAAGAGAAAACAAACCTATTTGGGAAGATATCATTTGGAACTACATTTCCTCTGGTTGTCTTCCTTAGTAAAATGAAGAAAAAAATCATCACCTCTCAACAGGAAAAGCCTTTGTAGCACACCAGTTTTCCTTAGATTAACATTAGGTTTAAAATGATCAGCAAGCCTGAAAAATATACATGTATTTTGCCTCACATATTCAACACATTTTATTTTGTACTAATAAATACTTATTATTTCATATTTTTAAGGCTTGGTTGCAGAACACAAACAATGTATTCCTGTGTTGCTTTATTATTTTGACTTGTCTTGAAGAAAACAAACAAACAAACAAAAAAACAAAAAACAAAAAAAAAAAAAACAGCAGTTGAGTACTACTTAAATATTCAAAATACTACTTAAATATCAAAAATATTCAGGCTTTCCAAAGCCTGACCAAATTACATTGCACATTCAATTTCTCCTACCTTCCGGAATAAGCAAATTGAATGTGATGTGTTGTAAGAGGAATAGGCTCAGCACTTCTATAAACTTCAATATTTTTCTGTTACCAACCACCAACTTGTTAATTAGAGAATGATTGAATCTTATGGACTGGAGCAGTGTAGGGAAGCTCAGCTATTTATACATGACCTGGTCTGAAATTAAAACTGAAGTAGGGGAAAAGGAGCTATCAGGAAAGCGGAAAAGAACATAGTTCACAATTAATTTTATATATTGTACTTTTACATATATATATATTCTTGGAAAAGCCCTCTGATAGTAAGTTTTGTTTGGATTTTGGAGGAAGGAGATTATTTTTATTCATTTTTTTAATTCATTGATGATAGCAAAGATGTAGAATGGTTGTTAGAGGCATTGTGCTTGGGGGTCCTGAGATCGTTGGACAGAGAGCAAGAGCAGTGCCCAAACTGAATTTCAGCTGGTGTGATTGGAATACAGCTACCCAAATAACCACCTGAAATTTTACCACCTGTCCACAAATGCTACATAAAAATACAATTAAAATAGATTAAAAGGATATTCAGCTCTGAATGTATCTACCTACCTTAGGCATTTATTTGACCCTTATTACTGTAATATCAAAGCACCTCACAATCTTACTACTTTTATCCTGAACCTCCCCCTCCCCCTCCCCCCCCCGTGAGGTTTTGCTGTTATCTCTGTACTCATGCTGACACTTTATATTTCAAGGAAGTACAAAATCAAACTGATTCAAATGGAACACTTTCCCTTTGGCCTTCGAGGCCCAAGGCAGCTCTTTCTAAACATGATTTCAATCATGTTTCACAGATTAAATGAATTATTCAGGTCTGTAAATCTACATTTTGCAGAAGATTTTGCTCAGCTTTAAGATCAAGTTATAAAAAGTCATCATTGCTCTAAACTGACTCGTAATGGAACAGTTTTAATAAAAAAAATCATGTAAGAAGTACACATCTTTTAAATGCATGCTGGTTTTACAATAAAGGGCAAAACTATTTACACTTACATACTTTAAGGGGAAAAAAACAAACAAACAAACAAAAAAAACACAATTTCAAAGGAGGATCTGTAATTAAAATTGAAAGGAGGGACCTAATTTGTACATCTGATAGTTAAAAAAAAAAAAAAAGAGGTTAGAGCTAGGATTTCCTAATCCCATTTTGTCATACCTCTTTTGTAGCTCACTCTTTTTCAGAGTTTGAAGACATTACATACAGTCCTTGGTAAACTTGGAAGGGATTATATATTCTCAGATAGGAAAGAGAGAAAAGCAGAGTAGAGAGGAGAACTGATTAAAGGGTTAAACTCCATTAAATGAAACTTCATATTTTCTGTTATTTTGTTTCCCCAATAAACCATGATTTACAGTTTTCCCTTTTGTTGTGCTGGATGCAAACTGAAAGAAAAAAAAAAAGTATGGAGAATTGATGGAGAATTGATTGTGGTATGAGAGATGGAATGTTTGGAGACAGCAGTTCTTTCAGAAAGGCACTGGAATGAGCAAAGGAGATGACTTTTTTTTTTTTTTTTCATCAGAGCATCAGAGTAATCCACTTTCAGTAGTGAAGAGGAATGTACCAGTAATCAAGGTGTAAATTGACAGGGAAGTTGAATAACAAATCACTGGAGAAGACTCTAAAACTCTAAATTTAAACTGTTTGATATTAACAATGGTTGCTATAATATCCTTTTCATGCTGAGGACTGATGAGCATTTTTCTCAAAGGATATTGATGACTGGCTGTCCCTGGCCTCCCCTCTGCTCTCCCTCAAGTGAGTTAGGACAACTGTTTTGGGACCAAATAGAGACGCAGATCATGAAGGTGACAAGGTTAATAATAACAATTATTATGATTACTATATATTTCATATTATATGTTACATATGAGTACAGTTCCCCAGTTCACTTTACTATTCAGTCTCAAACTTCTTGTGTGCACTCAGGAAAAGGGGTTTGTAAGCAAAGA
The DNA here is from genome assembly GCF_963932015.1 of Anas acuta. Taxonomy (NCBI): domain Eukaryota; kingdom Metazoa; phylum Chordata; class Aves; order Anseriformes; family Anatidae; genus Anas; species Anas acuta. The sequence continues at coordinate 7,229,841 of NC_088988.1, read as the reverse complement.
AAGAAATACACCAAAATGGGAGTCTGGATCTGTTGGAAAGGACCCTTACAAAGCAACTGCAGTGCAAAGAAGGGAGGATAGCCTTCAACCATGTGAGCCTCTCAACAGAGTTGCTCTCCATCTTGTTCCAGCATGAGCCAGTTATTCACAACTTGTCAGACGACGGGACAAACCAATTGAGATATGAACTGTTCTGCAAGAGGTTTGGGCTTTTTCAGCTGGAAGCTGCATTAAGTTAGTGACATTAGCACCTGCGCATCCTGCCCTCGATGACCAGGGAGCAGAGGCTGACGGAGAGCAGAGCGTCCCTCTGCACTTCCCCTCCTCAGGGAGTTGCAGAGAGCAGTGAGGCCGCCTCTCAGCCTCCTCGCCTCCAGACTAGAAAACCCACGTGTCCTCAGCCACTCCCCATAGGACATGCCTCCCAGCCTTTTTACCAGCTTTGTTGTCCTCCTCTGGACGCATTCAGACCTTAACATCCTTTTTGTATTGTGGAACCCAGAACTGCACACAATATTCAAGGTGAGGCTGCACTAATGCTAAATATGATGGGACAATCACTTCTTCAGACTAGCTAGCTATGCTGTGTTTAATGCATCCCAAAATGCAGTTTGCCCTCTTGGCTGCCAGGGCATGCTGCTGTCTCATGTTGAGCTGCTGTCACCAGCACCCCCAGATCCCTTTCTGTTGAGCTGCTCTCCAGCCACTTGTCTCCCACCCTGTACCTGTGTCTGGCACTACTCTGTCCCAGGTGCAGCACCTGGCATTTACCTTTGTTCAGTTTCATGACACTGACAATTGCCCAAAGAAGAATAAGAACTGTTTGTTGTCTTAAGTGTCTGCTCTTGCCAGTCAGTTTGTCACCTCCTATTTAACTATGTTTTACCTATGAAATGTTCAAAGACAAAATTTTTCAGTCAGCATGTGTAGGGTGGATATATCACTAGAAAAAGCACTGCAGGTACAATCCTGAGTAAATTGTTTGATATTATGCATGTTTCTTCTATCTCTGTTTATCTGCAATGTTGTTAACATCTATTCTAGGAGGCAATTAAAGTATTTGTTTCAAATTATAGTTACAAATGTGACTTCTTTTTAGGTAGTTACTTCAATATTAACCTGTCAATCCTGATTATTATTAAGCAAACTATTCATTTCGTCAGTTCATTGCTGCTCATGTATTCCATCACTGGTCACCAAAGGAACTAGGCTACTGCAGCTGCTCCCTGAATGGAGATCTGAAAGTTTTCAAATGCGAGACCATCAAATAATTGACACTAATTGTCAAATTAATTACACTGGATGTCATACAAATATTAGGATTCATGAAGATTTTCATAAACATGCAGTAGTTATCTGAGCTCTCCTGAATAACACTGGCATGTTAATTACAGTGAGCTAAACACTGCATTTTATTCATTCAGCTATTCATGTCAATCGCCTGGCATTTGGTGAATTCTGTTTCTTCAAAAATCAAAACAGCTTTACTCTGCTCTTTGTATTGAAACCCTTATATTGTAGTCTGATGGACATTATATTTGAAATCCTTTTTATTACTGCACACAAAGTAATTACACAATATATTCAAAAGACCTCATTTTCCATTTGTTTTTTCAACTGAGTTTTTAAAAAGTTATTATTGGCTCTATTAATAGTGACAATTGAAACAAAACAAAACAAAACAAAGAAGCATAGGAAATGTATCCACCTGAATAATACTTAAATTTAGAAATTTCTCTTAAAGATCCATATTTTTAAAGAAGTGTGCTATATTGTTCCACACATGTAGCACAAGATTATTAGCAACTGCTCATTCAGATGAGGCACTTTGCATCTAACTGCCTACAAGCAGTTAGTTGACTATGAAACTGCCCAGTTTCTGTGTGTAATCAAAGTAACTGTGTACACATTTGGCATGTAATTACGTTTCTAAATTGATTAAAATCCAGCCCTGAAACGACTGCAAGCTAAGGCTTGGCTCCAATGATTAGTTCTTAAAACTTCTTTCACAAGCTTGAACAAATAACACATTTGCCAAAAAATGCTGCCAACTGTGAAAGTTAATTATGATAAATGTAACACAGTTCTCTCATCAACAATGTACAGAGAAAGGCTTTTACCTCCTCTAACTTTATTGTCCATCAAGTCAAAGATGGCGCTTGAGGTTTTTTTCCTTTAACAAGGACAGATATGCTCATGAGTGACAGTTAAATTTGTTGGAGGTATTAAATTGCTAATGCTAATGCATTTTACAATCTCCTGAACTGATTTAATATATTAGACTGTCACTCAAAGTCTTAATAAACAATTCTGCACTCTTAGTTTAAAATCATCCTGTCAGATCTGGAGGTTTTCTCAATTGGCCTCTATTGTTAATGTGATAGTAGTTTACAAACAAATGACTTTTTTTTCTTCGTAGGTTGTATCACATGAGACTTTAATGGGTGTTTCTCTTGTTTCTCTTTTTAATTTATTATGAAACAGCTGTGCCAGAGCTTAATGGCATGGATTTGTGCTTTAAAGCACCTGTGCTTGTAACTAGACTTCTCCCTTTCTTGCAAATAGTCTCTCATTCATATTGGAATAGATCTTCTCATTTTAAGATATTGCAAACTCAGCCTTGCGCAACTTAATACACTTTTGAAGAATGATTTCATTATGTTTATTCTAATATAGTATAATTTCTCTATGGAGTGCCACTTTTGCTTCAGAGACCCATCAGAAGCTCAACAAGTACTGAAGTTTTCATGTTTGCAGATGTGAAAACAGAGGTACTCATTATGGCTAATAGACTTTGACAGGGAAGTCATTAAAAATAAAATATTTTTTCCAATTTTGTGGGAAAAAAATAAAAGAAATGAGAAATTCATTTTTCTAAAATTCATTTATGGAGAAAACCTGTGTATTTTGATTTTGAGGCTCTCAAATTTAAGAAGAGCAGCACTAGCATCAAATGGTTTAGACTATTGTTTGGATAAGTATCCAAATTTTGATACTTTATTTGTCTGAGTATGAAACCAATGTATCTGATTGCTGTCAAAGAAAAAGTTGTAGAGAACCTTAAGCTGGTATTAATAAAGCCCCCTTATGTTTTATTTGTTTTTCCTTATCTGTGTGCTGGTTGCAGTTAGGTCTAAAATCTCTGCAACAGATAAATACAAATTGTTCTGACAGTTCATTTCATAATAGGCTGCTCCTTGTTTTTAAAGAAAAAAAAAAGTTTCATCTCTGACTCTCACACTTTTCATTTTAGGCTTTCTTAACTTTTTTATCCTCAGAGTTAGTTAAACAGGTATCTCTTTCTTTAAAGATAGCTTTCAGGACTAGGAAAAGGGCTGTGAATGAGAAGAACTAGAACTAGTCAAGACTACCAAGTTTAAAACTAATGAAAGCTCAGTAAGTCAACCACATGATGACATGTGTTCTCATTTCATGTGAATGATGAAATGATTTTGCTCACTTGTATAACTAACTCAAATTACAGAGAAAAATCTGTCAAAATGTGAAGTTTACTGTCACTTACTGCCATAGGTTCGCTTTTAGAGATCTGAGAAGCTGTGAGTGATCACTATCTGTCAGCACTGTGATTAGATCCATTGTATCTGATGTGGCCAAACACTGGTTGTTACTACTAACCTGTTCCACTGCAAGGTGACAGTTCTTAAATCTTGGTAGGAAGTGTGGAAGATCTATCTTATGTGCTTTTATAGATCAAGATAATTATATGTTAAAAGATGCAATGCCATAATAGTACTTTATAAAACTTATAAACTTAATGCGAAGGAAGAAATAGGCATTTGTCCAATGAATGTTTAAAAGAGTAGTTACGGAAAAGATAATAGGGTGACAGGCACAAATGTAAGAAATAGGCAAAGGCAGGCTGAGACAATATAGAAAAATTCTATCAGGATACTACCTTTCTCTCTCTCTAATACTGTTGTCCATTGAACAGTTTCCCGATCTCTTCATTTCAGTATTACAAATAGACTGATTTCTTTTATTTTTGAAAGAGGATGCCAAGTATTTCTTCTGTTAGATTTGCAATTCTATGAACTCCACACAGCATCTATAGTAATAACAGATAATAATTATTAACTGGTATAGTTTTCATTACACAGTTGATCTTGCATAAATTTCAAGCTGTAACAGAACTGGTCTGCCATTAGTGTAGGATGTGGGAGGAGCTGATGAAAATCAAGTCAAGTCAATAGGTTTGTTGGGACCATAGCTGTAACAGCTTTCTTAGTTGTTGCCTCATTCCTTGAGGGAACAGTTCTGCAGCTGCACTACATGCAGAATTCCCACTGAAGTCTTTGAGCAAGTGCATAATTGGGCCCTGGTGCACACTTTAACACATTTGTTTTCATTACCATGTTTACTATCTATGTTTTGGAGGTGTCTGTTATGCTGTGCTCTGTGGCTCTAAAACTGCAATGCGACAGCAGTATTTTATATTTCTTTTTTGAAATAATAATTTAGCAATTATTTTTCCCCTTATGTGTATGTTTTTACCTCTGTGTGTTCCTGAAGTGTATGCAAAGTCAGCGCTTTAGTGAACCTCTTATGCTTGTAAACCTTATGAAGTGGTATGGATTGGATTCTTCTTTCAAGACTTTGCAGGCAGTTTAAAATAAGAAACATACCTTTTAATAAATAAGTGTTTTTGTATATAAAACTATAGCTAAATTTACTAGAAATTTATAGTTGGCATTTCAGTGCACTAAAATACGACAATTTTGATTTTTTTTTTTTAACCTTTGAAGAATTTGGAAACTAACAAATACATACTGCACTTCTTCATATGCATTCTGTGTGAAATATTAAACCACAGTCTTCGTAAATCTCACTACCAAGTGTAAAAGGCAAGTGGTTCATCCCATATCTTTCTATCATTGAATAATAACTAATATATATATTTGTGGGGGAGGGTATTGAATCAGTGGTTAATGAGACATATTTTCAGACAGTACACAACAAATCAATATGTTTGTTTCTTTTGCTAATCTTCACTCTACAGATAATCAGCCTTTAGAGGACTGAGAATTTGGGACTATTAGGAGAAAAGGATGAATTGCTGACAGCTTACTTATTTCCTCATGCAAAAATATGTTAGGTCATTTTTTTTCCATGTGAAATATGATACAGATATATCACCAACATTTGATAAATAGAGAGGTTTTTTAAAAGTTGCATCTGAAATACTTGACATTCAGTACAGTTTTTGAAAATGATAAAATCATAATTGTAAAAAAGACCTGCAGTATTGCCAATCAGATTTTTGCTGTTATGTGCACCCTGGTACATATATCTTACTGTCCCCCTGCAGAAGAAGGAATGAGCATAAAGAAAAGAGCAATTTTCCTGCCGTAAATTGGAAAGTCTGCCAACCAGCTAAGTGATCTACCATCAATCAGTGTTAAATTCTCTTTAGCTGCAGAAAATTCAAGAACTAACTATTACTGAGAGATTTCACACAGTGACTAATGGTATATGACAAACACATTTAAAATCTGCATAGACCAGCATCAGTTTAAAATATAACATGAATAATAAAAAATTCTAAAGATATCCTGGTGTGCAAAATAAGATATAATCTCCTCAGACACATACTGTACATAGAAGATCACCATTTTAGACATGCATTCAATATCAATACAGAACAAAGTCAAATACACAATATGACTTTATTTGGAATAGCATATTTCACAAAATGTATGCTGCAATGTTGCATGTATTCAAGCAAGACTGTATAGCAAGATGGCTAGGTTATAGTATAAAGATGACAGCTGAATAAAACACTGGGCTGAATATATGATTACTTTACTCACATGAGGAACCCCATTAAGTAATACTGAAATCTTCAAGTGAGGAAGGTCTTCTCCTCCACCATGTCATTACTAAAGCCACAACTAATGCATCTGTTCCAGATGGCAAGCATTCAAATGAATGTGAGATAGTGTTGTTGCTTGCATACTAAGTTGGCCATTTCTCAGTACAAAGATTTTTCATTCCACTCATGTCTGTTTAGTTTTCCTTTAAAAACATATTCTTTAGTTACAGAATATGGAAAAATATTTACCAGAAATGAATATATTATCTATTAAAAGCTGTCTGCACCTCTAGCTGAAGAGCAGTCCATTAAATAGGAGACATTTGTCTTAAATTTGCATTTTGATATATTTAGACCTTTGTATTTATTTCAATTCACTCTCCATATTTACATATTTAATTCAGAAAACAAAGTCTGTCATTTTGACAATGGCCTTTCTACCCACAATGGTCTTTTTTTTTCTTTCTGACAAAAGTGTGTTGCCACAGAAGTCAATAGGAATGGCATTTTATTAAGAATAGGATCTGTTATGCTGGGCTTTGTCAAACTAAGAAGAAACCATAACAGCTTAGGACAAAGGTGTTTTCACTTTAACAGATACATATTCTGAAAGAAATATAAATTTGAAAGTTAAAGAACCTGAGGCAAGGTGTGCTATACTGATAAAACAAACGGTCCTACTAATCACCAAAGCAAGATGGAAAAACTTGAATAAATGTAATCATACCAAACAGCCTCAGGCTGAAGCAGTTTCCCCCATTCCTAGCAGAAATAAGAGAACCAGGAAGGAAGTGTAACTTCCCAAGAGGGAAGCATATGCTTAAATGTGTTTAGGTACAATGTTTGTAAGCTGTGGTGCAATCTTTCAAATATTAGTCTGACCATATGTCTCTTCATCCATCTTTCTGCCTCCCAAAATCTTGATGTTCACAGCTAGTTTGCTTAAAATCTTTAAATGGTGATACTATTCACCTCTCAGTTTTGATTTTCTGAACCATTCATGGATCAGCTTATCTGATTTCGTCTCCTCTGAGCTCAGATATCCCATATTTAACTGGAATAAAGTGCTATACATATTAAATACAACAGTGCTGACAGAACTTTGGAAATCTGTTTCAGTGAAAATCACAAATAGTACAATAAACATAGCTATACCTTATGCTCAAGCTGTTTTTAAAGCAACAAAAGCATACTGTTCCTTGACCCTAATTCTACAAGAGCAGACTGTCTATACGTAGTACTATAAAAGCACTGACCAGGTCAATCAGATTAAACAAGAATACTTAAATAATCATCCCATTAGCTGAATTATTGTAATGACTCTGTGATTTGAATCCACTATATAGCTTCACTTCCATTTACAGCTTTGCTAACAAGAAATCAGAAAAAGGACAAAAAGAAATTTGCATTTCATCGTTTGGTGCCATTCTGTCTACCTCAATGCCAGCTAAGGCGCATATTTTTGATGCAGAGAAGATATACAGAAAAGGTACTACAAAAATATAGGGTTCTAAGCCTGCTGAGTGCCATAAAAGACCCATCTGATTATTCCTGCACCTTGAGTAATTGCTCTGAAGGCAATGTATTTTGTTGAAAGTCAACGCTAAAGTGGAAGTGAGAGTATGGAAACACAGACGACTAGGCAGAAGGATATTTGCCATCTCTGCTTTGTACTCTCCTCTATAGTTAGCAAAAGCCTCTGATGTATTATCATCATATTATCTTCCATTGTTTTTAATATATATATATATTTTATGAGTAAGGAATTAATGGCTGTATGCAAACCTTCTGTGAAGCTAGCAGCAAAAGAAAGCGCTATTTACACTGAAATTCATGTACTTACTAAAAAGTATTAACAACAGCAATTAACAACAATGGAGATTGTGCTGTTTCCATCTGTATTTTGCAATATACAGCAAATGATATTCACTCAGCAATACATTAATTTGCTCATTTTCTTCAGCTAAAATATGGGAGTTCTATTTATTTTAGGGCACTTTTATCAAAGTAGTCCAAATCTACAAATCCCATCTGCTAAATAATTAGAAATCGTTAAGGATATGAGAATTCACTCATAGCCTTGAGCAAAGTATTATTTCCCTGGGAGGAGCTCCAGAAAGGACTCGAGATATTTTTTGGATTTTCTGTTATTCCAGATGGGATAGAAAGGAGCAATATTTTGCATCAACACCATCAGTAGATTCAGGTATTCTGCTCTTGTGCTACCCAGATACATGAACAAAACCTATTGCCTGCATAGAATACCGGGGGGGGAGGGGGATGGGAATAGATGGAGAGGGAGAAAGAAGCTTCACCTGACATCCTCCTTTCTTCATAAACACAATATATATAGGCATAGCTGCATGGTGGAAGAAAATCTTGTATATTTTTTCGCTCCAGCTCAAACAAATACACTTAGCAGCTGAACAAATTATTCAGAAATAGTGAAATTCTGCACTCAAGAATTTCTAGGAATAATTGAATTGTGTAAATACTTTTTGCTTTCTTTTAAATCTCTGATTTTAATGAAAATTTCTGCAATTCTAAAGATCAGAGTAATCTAGAAATCTGCGAGATTCATGACAGTTTTCTCTCTCTCCAACAATGTATGTACTTGCTTCATCTATACCTATACAGTAGCATCCAGGTGGATAATAGGGTCTTCATATCCTTCCCAAGTGACCTTGCAGATACCATTAACCTAAATGAGATTAGTCACTGGAGCTGTGCACAGTTGCTCTTAGCAGATGCAGCCACAGCAGCAGCACTTATCAATAAAAGAAGCTCTCTTCAACTGTTGAAGAGAGAGAGCCTGGATTTGGAAGTTTTGAAGATGATCATAAGGACATATGGTATCTGAATTTCTGAATATGCCAGAGACAAGCAGGCATAAGGACGCATTTCAAAAAAAATGGGAAAAGCTTCTGTGAAGAATGCACATTTTCATGTTCATTTTTATAATACACTGCAAGTGTTTACGCAGAAGCCTCTCATTCATGAAAGTGGAGTTTATTACTATCAATCACAGAAACAGCAAAAAAAAATGCTGAGATTTTATGTACAGTGAGGGTTTTAACACTTCTGTAGGCAGCAGTAGTTATTTTACTGGCAAATGGTGTCATTGGGAATATGTTGATCATCTGGCTAAGTTGTAACATTCATAAAATATCAGCATCCCAGCTGAAAAACAGCCATAACAACATAATGGGGCAGGTTTTCCTTTGCACATATTTAAACATTTATGCTCAGGTACTAATTGCTGCTGTAGAGAATATCTTTTCTGTGGAATAAGAAAATCATCCATGAATGAAGTTCCAGTGTTACTGTTAATGTAAAATCAATCTATCCATATGAAAAGATTTTATTTTCCCAGTACCTTTCCCATATAAAGAAGATACTGTGGATGCAATTGGATTTTGTGCACTTTAAATGAATTCGAGAAAAAATCAAAAAAAGCATAGATTCATATCATATTTTAATGAATTACAAAGGACAGAAACTACCCCTTGTATAGTCATTGAAAAAAGAGAAACACTTCAGAGAGCAGTGGGTATGTGTAAGACCTGAACTACATTTTGAAGAAGTCTGACTCTTTCCCTTGTGTACAGGAAGAGGTTCTGTAAACTAGTGTCCTGACTTAAACACCTAAGGTACTTATGAAAGGTTGGGATTAATCTAGAACTTTGTTCTTGAAATAACTTCAGAAACAAGGTCTTATAAAAAAAATCCCAGGATGTGAATTAATATGATAGCTAGTGACTATGGCATTACTCTAGGGTTTAAAGTATCACCTGCAAGTGAAAATCCTGGATTAAAGGCCTTTCTTTAATCAGAACAGTAGGCAATAGTACCTGTGATGACAGCTTGTATCAGAATGCACTAATCATTGGGCTTCAGGGCAATATGCACTCCTGCTCTCTTTCTCTGTGGCTTACTAAGTATTTAATTATTCTATGTAAAGTGAAACAGCTTCAACAGAGTGGAGAGCAGGATGAAAATCAATCTTGTAAGTCCTTAATGGTAGGACAGGTTCAAATGTCGTCAGACAGAGGAGGAAACTGAAATTAGAACTGCCAGAAACCAATCAGTTACCTGATCACCTAAATTAAGTGGAGAACTATGGTATGGTGTACTTCCTTTTCTGAAAACATCTATGGGATCGCTTCAAGGAAGGGGAAAACTATTTTCTTTGTGAATCCCAGTAGGTTCCGGATTTCCTTTTAACTATGGAAAAATGCTTTATAATTTTTTAAGGTCCGCATAAGTTTGCAAATTTAAAAAGAGAAGTTCCACACAGTGTCATCCCCCAAACAATCTAAGACAATACAATAAATTGTTTTATCACTAATAACATTCACTTAAACAATAAGGTTTACTGAGGATAATGCTTGGGGTCTCAACTGTTTAATAAGTACTAGTGAGTTTCTAGTTTGTGCCAGAGGTCTGAATGTCAGTATTCAACACTGCAGATGATGACCTATTTGCCAAAAGGAAGTTAAAATTTATATCTGTCACAAGCAGGTAAGAGCTGCTCGGGAAAACAGCTACTAAAACCAGTAATAATGTATTCAGCCCTTTCCTAAACAGTGAATATTAAGGCATAGTTGTAACTAGAAGAGGGAAGAACTGACATTTCTCAGCTGCCAGCACCATAGCTAGCTAGGCTGTCTGTCCTCTTGGTCCTTTCTCGCAGTTCTGAAAGGCACCTGCTGGCATTGCTGTGGAGGTATCTACTCACCAATTTATCTGACAGGTGGTTAGCTATTAACATAAATAAAAGTTGTGACCTGTCTGCCACTTTCAATAACTCAAGTGCTATATCCCCAATCTGTCATGTCCTTGGCAGCCCTTTTGTTTATTAGTAAATGCATTATTCATTAGGAAAACCTGATAGGAAAAATTGCCTTAATTTTATTCATTTTAATTGTACTCTGCTATTATCCCTTTAGCAGCAGTTTTCTTTGCTGTACTCTGGCTGTTATGAGAACTAATGGTGACTGGGCTTGTTGATATGCCACTACAAAGGAACATGAAGGAGGATGACACTTTGCTGCTGCCTTGTACAAGTTCTTCAAGATGTGCAGGGATAAATAAGGTTGTACAACTAACTTCACCATAGTGAAACAGGTGAGTGGATAAATGGGATACAGGAGATAAATAAACCAGCATTTGCCATCCACTATAGCCGAATTAATCGTGCAAGTTTAAATCTGAATTAAAAAAAAATACCCTTGAAACTTCAGAGAGGCACTGTGACTCAGACATGAGACTCTTCACTAGGGCTCCTTATACAGAATGACGCCTTCTCCCTCCTCTATTCACTTCAAAATTGGTTTATCCCTAAGGAATAAGAAATTTCAATGTCTCAGACAACCAAACAAAACTGTTGTTTATATTCCACTCACTGTATTAAAATTAATATTTGAATTGTGAAAGATTTAAGGAAGACACTGTTCCTTACAGCAGCAGTCCTTGAAATAGTTGCTTACCTGTCATCCTTTCTGGAACTAATTTAAGATCCTAAAGAAATACAATGAGCATAGATGGAGTTTCCATGGCTTAGCACTGGGGTTGCCATTCTGTGCTCACATTAGTTTGGACATATCTAATGTAAATTGTATTGTAACGCTTATAACACCTGTTATTATAGTAGGATTTATTCAGGTTAACAAAACAGTGAAGTCACTAATAGGATATCACACTATAATGCTGAGAAGAGAAAATGCCATTATAAAATTGCATCAAATGAATGTGATAGAAATTAGGAAGCAATGCTCACAGGCTGGAGGTAGGAAGATAAACAAGGATATTATGCAAGACCAATCCTAATATAGGGGGATAAGGCATAACAGCTTGTCAGTTAAAGTTATTTCAACCAAAGTTTCCTTCCCAACCAGCTATCTATCTTCCATGTAATTTAGATTAGATTATTTTAACCTCAAAGTTCACCTTTTGGATTGATAAATCTGGCTACTTGAGGATTTTGGAAGGTGAGTTATTTGCTTTAACCATCTTCCAGACAGTTTTTGAAATAGTCTTTTATACTGGTGAACTCTTTACCCTGCCCATTTTTCACTTCTGTTTTGTCCATTTGTCTCCTCCTGTTTTCCTAGCTAAGTGCAGCTTTGCAAAGAGAATGTCAGAGACTAATGGCAAATGTGCTTGTTAATTACTCTTAAACCTCCCATATCTAAAGTTTCTTAAGGTACACAAAACTTGTTGAACATGACTCCAATTAACAGACAAATTTGCCAGATCTTAATTGAGGAGATATTATTTCTGGGTGTCTTTAGGTGAATTTGGGAGGACAGAATTTCCAATGTGCAAACTGTCACAGTGAGAAAGATTGCCTGTTGTGCTCCAATCCTCAACTGCACAAAACAGCAGCCTATTTTTCATGATTGCAGCTTTGTCTTAGCTGCACCAGTGAGATGTTTTTCTGGCACGTTATTCAATGAGACATTACTGCACAGGTGCTCAAAGAATTTTGAGTTAAATTCAGAGTTAAAGGAAGAGAGAGAGAGACAAACTCTTACCAGTTGTATAAAGAAGCTGAAATCCCATCTGACATTAGACGAGTGAAAAAATAGGAAAGTTAAAAGGATGTAGGATAGAAATGCAATTCTCAAGTATTGTTCCTGCTCAGCTTAAGCACTGTAAATGCATGTCAATTGTCAATTAACCTTGCCTGTTTAAATATAGAGATGAGTAGATGACTCTTCTTTAATTTTCTCTTTTTTTTTCTAGTTCAATTTCTGAAGTTGATTTTCAATGTATGAACATAATAGGAACTACACTGGGACAATCCAAAGGTCTTTCTAACCCAGTGTCCGATCTCCTAAAGCAGCTGGCAGAGTAAGCACATAGCAATACTTTCCCAGATATCTTTCAACTTCAAATGATTGTTTTTAACATCCATGTAAAGTATTAATCTTTCCTGCAAGCTGAATTTCCCACCCAGTACCAGTGACTGGGACAGTTGTCTGACAGGGAGAAAGCAAGAGTAGAGCATCAACCTCAACTTTTTGATGGGTAGCACAGCTGAGCAGTCTTTTGATCTAAACAGTCCCTCTGGGACTGAGGAGAACAGTACAGAAAGCTATTTCTTCATGGAGGAGCCAGTTACACCTTGTCCCCAAGTCAGACGAAGCTGCATTGTGAGAATCTAGTCTTCAACACAGTGGTAAAAGAAGAAGAAGAGTAACTGTATTTGTGATGAGACAGAAGATCTAGTGACCCTCATAGAATAAATGAAAAATTATTAAGCAACAAGAACATGCTAGGGAAATTGTTTCTAAAGTTACCAGATGGCAACAGCTGTAACTTACTTTTCAGCAGTCCTGCCAAGAACCAAAGTGAACATAACTTTGTACAATATCATTTGTAAAAAAACACAAAGCCAGAGAGTTTCTGCTGTAATTGTTCCATGATTCAGCAATTCAGCCAGATAACTGCTCCCAATCACACATAAACTCCAATAAATTTGAGTACAGCCTCACATACATGCCATATGTTAGGATGAATGTAAAACCCCAAGGATATCATTGGAAAGCTCATAACGCCTATGCAGAACTTGGGAAGGGAAAGAGTGAATACAAATCTGCAGTATCTGTTTTTAAGAGGAAGGGCATAGGGAATAGATTTTTTAAGTTCACAATTAACTTGCAGCAAGCAAACGCATAGCTCTTCTTCCCCATGATTATCATAAAGTCAGTGGAGCAGCTGCCTTATCCATGGGCAGATACAAAATAAGAAACTTTGAAAATGAGAGAGGTTAATACTTCAAATTCGTATAACTAAACACCTAGGGGCTAACTCTGCCACAGTCACTCAGAGGGAACACTTTCTTGCCTAACACATAATACCTCTGCAGCCACTCGTGATGTAACCTGTAGAACCTAAGGCCAAATTCAAATCCAAGTTACACTTTGTGAAATTAGGATTCACCACTTTCATTTCTTTTGAATCACTCTTAATTTACACTGGCATAACAGATTAGAATCTGGCCCCTTGAGTTTTAACACTTGCTTAGATTTAGACAGTAGAAGAGCTTTAGCTTAAGACAAGAGCTATTAATTCACTCATCTTTATTCACACATAAAGGCTGATATATATCTTTGTGTTCATAGACAAGACAATGCAGCTGAAAACTATTCAGAATGTGCTTAAAAGTGCAGAAAGTTGTAGCAAATGATTTTCAATACCTTTACGATAATTACAGTTAAGCATACAACTGTGTTTTGATGTAACAGGTAGTATTTCCCTGTTTCTGTCTTTCACCACTTTTTTATAAAACTTTAAGGGGATAATCATTTTTCTGGTGCACATATTAAACATTACCAGCAGTTTGTTTTTGAGACTATTTGTTCCCTGGAGTTTTCAACACTTGATTTTTTTAAAGCAATGTAAAACAATTATAAATGCCCCATGTAATTAAATTCATTACAGTAATAAGCTCATCTGATTTAGTCCACTGTTAGATAACTTTCTTTTCATATTTCAGCTTCTAGGTTTTGTTTAAATACTCTTTCAGGGGATGGTCAGTCCTTAGAGTACATCATAGGGAAAAAAAAAAGAAAGAAAATTCTTTTGTCATTAGCTACTGGTTTCTGATGCAGCATTTTTTAACTGTAAATCTCTGATGGAATTTCACACCTTCATACAAAAGTGAAAATATCCTGAAAAACAGTTTCAAATTTTTAATTCTTTTTTGTCATCGCTTTAGAAGTTGGATGGTTGGTCAGCATCCCACAGGATGAAACAACTTGAAAACACTGCTAGTCCAAAATTCTATTCTTGCTTTTTGGTCAGTTCACCATATTCCCCATTTTTTCAGGTCCCAAGTTCTGGTTACATCCTTAATTTCACTGACAAAAATAGAGTATTTTCTACTGTGCTTGGAGTAAAAGCATTTTTTAAGCTCTGCTGGAAATGTAACAACTGTCTTTTAATAAGAACTAAATTCAGCTACCAAATAAATACAAGGAAGAATGCCCTGCCTTAAAAATTGCTAACCATGCAATTCTCTCAGCAGGAATTTTAGCAGTGACACACACAATGAAGCCCAGGAAAGTAAGAGGTGCTATATAATGAGAACACTCTCATTGGCCTTCAGATTGCAAGGTAAGACATTGTACTCTTAGCTATTTAGAAGCGATTAACCTTTTTATGAATACTGCAGTTGGTATGACCCTATTCTTCACATGCTGCATATAACTCTGAGGGGAAGAGAAGACTGGGGAATGACCTGCCTTTAACGGTATGTGGTCTGTAATAAAAACTCTTAAAATATTATGCCTTTACCCTTTGACTGTGTTTTCTTTTGCCAGAAATGGTGATGTACAAAGACATGAGACAGGATTTCCAATTCTCACAAAGAGTGCCTTATTTGTGAGAAATGGCACGAGGTCAGAAGAGGAAGTAAACCTGCTAGGACCAGATCTCTGATTCATTTAAATAAAACAGATGATCCCTCATGCTAGTATGACCTGATGCTACTCAGTATCTGCCAAAACAAAAAGGGAAACACCCCAAGCTGGCAATGAAATGCTAGATAAAATCAGGCACCATTACTCTTATTTTTTACAAAACTTATATTTTCTATCATGCTCTGATGCTAATCTAATTGCTACTCATCAACTTACTTCTTTTCATGTTTTGAATTTCATGTATATGGGAAAATCATGAGAACCGGAAAAAATCTGGAACATTGAGATACAAAAAAGATTTGGGTTTGCATTCAGAGAGCTACAGCTAGGCAAACTGCTGGCCAAAGACATGATTTAATTCTAACATTGCGACCCTGCCAGAAAGGAAGAGAAGCTAGAAGCATAACACAGAGCCAGAGATGACCACTAAACTGATATTTTCTTGGATTAACACAGATTAATTTTTAAAACAGAAGAACAATTTTTGCAGTATTACTGATAAATAACTCTCAAATTAGACAGATTCCAAAATTAAGGGAATTCTTGATTCAAATTTCAAGTGCAGAAATGAAACCATAATTGTGCAAATGCAAGCCATTTCTAAAAACATCAGGTGATATTTTGATGTAAGTAACATACCACTTGTTATATCTAGCAGCTACTATCTTGTCACTCTCTCCACTTGCAATCACAGGTTGAGTGCTTGTCAGGAATCCAAACTTTATCTGTATCTTTGAAAACAAAAGAAAATGAGGGAATGTTTATACTTCTAAAGACCTTAAGAGACGGAGAAAAAAATGTTTCACTGGCATTTATGGGCATCATTAAAAACAAACATTTTGCCATCAACATGAACAGACCATCACTGTCAAGACAAAATCAGCCTTTCTACCTGTTGAAGAACATTGTCATAATGATCAGGGCACAAATGAATTCCCTTTATCTGTATGCTCAGAAAGTTGCCTGGGGGCAAGTTTTATGATAAATGCAGCCTGTATTGTTCTACGCACACAGAGCAGTATTATGATATGTGACAGGCTGAATGACTATTAGTGCAGGCAGTGTGCTGGATCTTGCATCCTTCAAAATGAAAATTCCTCTCAGCATCATATATCCCTCCCATTGGCTTACTTTCAAGGGGGAAAGAGAAGTTAGATGGATGGGATGAATGACAACCATAAAAATGATTCTATATAAGCTTCAGAGGGATTTCCTGCAGGTCAGATGGTCTATGCATTGGCTTAAAAGGATAACACAAGCTCCAAGAAATCATGAGACTGACTAGATGATGCTTCACAAAGTAATAAATTTTGGGTACTTTTTATTTAATTTCTGGAATATTTGGGTTCTCTACTAGCTGGAGTCTCAGAATCAGTTCTGAAATTGGACATGGGCAGAACTGATGCATCTAAATGTAAAATTTTAAGACAGGAAATTTTCATTCAGCTGTTACTTAATCCTGAAAGTGCCTCATTTATCCACGTGCATCTCCTGATTTTCTCCATGTGCATTTCCTTCTGAATTTTAATTTATTTCTTTGAATGCCCAGAACTGCTGTGATTTCAGTGTGGAACTTGACCTCAATCTCGTACAAACCCAATCAGAATCAAAAACTACACTTTTTTTTGGATGAAGTCCCACAATGAAATAAATCCAAGAGCACCTCTAGAACTCACTGAGCATTTACATACAACATAAGGCTCCTCAAAAAGCAATACTGACAATTTTCTTCTAAAATATCATGGTAAATATGGCGTGCCCATATTTTATATTGATGAGGACATCATCAGTCTGGAGTTCCTAGGATCATGCCAGAAGCAAGTTTTGTGACAAGCTGGACAGTTTTTACAGAGACTGTGGGGGGCATTTGCACCATCTTTAGGGGTCATCTTACTATCCCCACATATCACCTAGAAAGACGAAGTGTATGTCTCTGTATTTTTGCTTAAAGACAGGACCTTAAATTCTAAACTAGTTCTATCCTTCTCCTTTGCTCCCCTCCCCCCCCCCCCCCCTTTTTTTTAAGAAAATGTAATCATAAAGTATAGTTCTGATGTTTATACTCTGGTTCAAAATGAAATTTTGTCAAGATATATCCAGTACTCTATTGTATATATAAATACAGTACGAATTGGAATAATGTATTTGCAGTAAACCTTTGGAATTATGGATCTCTGGTCTTATCTGGAATACTTTGCACATTCTTCCACATATTCCTTTCTAACTGAAAAGCAAGGGAGTGATTCAAAGTTTATCTGTACAGTGGAGGAATGTACCTCCATCAGTAAATGCCAAGTTGAGAAATAAAATACTTCATGGAACTGAAATGACAGTACCATTCTAAAAAGAAAATAAGTGAAATGGCTTGTTTTTAATCTGAGCAAGGCATTTAGTTTTTACATTTCTACAATAACATTAATTTGGAAAAATTTGTATTAAATATTACTGCAACAAATGAGTTGCCTTTAAAGCAATGTTTCAAATACCTGGAATAAAATATTTCAAAAGAGTTCTCTTACAAATAATGTGATTTGTGTTTTGTCCTCATTCAAAATAAAATTAGATTTTCAATATCAAGTCAGAATTTTCAGCCACTGTCCTAAAATAAATGTTAAAATTTTAAGAGCCTTTAATCTGTACTGGTGGAAGGAGTTTACTACAGCAAATATGATTTGAATGTCTCAGACACTTTTAATGATCAATTGTTTAGATCAAAAGACTGACGGGGCCTGCTGCAGATTTCTCCTGCCCAACATCAATACCCCCTTTCTCTCCTCCTTCCCTGAATTATACACACACCTATCCATCATTCACTTCCAGGGCAATCTCATACTAATTCGACTTCTCAGAGCATTAGGAAGATAGAGATAGATTTATTGAGTACATGAGCTCAAAGAAGAAACAGTTGTGAATGCCTCATATTTCTCTTTTTTTTTTTTTCCCCCAATTATTAAGAGTAAGTGATCAATTTGCTTCTCATAATGTGCATGTTAACATTCTCTAAAATGTTTTATAAGGCATCACAATGTCATAGTATTAAAAAGTCTTACTGTAACACTTCTTGCTGCCTTTAACAAAATGCAAATGCAGATAAAATTGAATTTTCCCATTTTAATTTTAGAGATACAGTATTTGATTTATTTCCTATGCACACTGAACAGTGAAGTATAATTGAGTTATTTACCACTATGCAAATGTTTTCAATAGTTGGATCTTAAACTTCCTAAAAAATCCTAATAGGGATACATATTTTCAAAGATGAAGTTCTCTCTCTTCAAAATAAAACTATTTAAGACAGTACTCTTCAAGAAAACTTATTATATCACAAGTATGGTAATTAGATGGTTATTTTATCCACTGAGGGAAAATTCTTTCAAGTAGAACAATACCTCAAAAACTATCTGAATGTCTGAGTTTTCTTTATTTTGACTTTAAGATAGTTATGGGTTGGCACTGCTTGCACTGTAAGCCTGAGCACAACCAGGGCATGAATTTGAGGTGGATGGAAAAGAAGAATCTGACAAGTGTAGGAGTAAGATATGATGTAAGGTAAAAAAAGGTATCTTAAGTGTAAAGCCTCCAACCCTTCTCCAACATCAAATCAAATTAAGGTAGAATCACAAATGTAATTAGATATCCATAGGTATTCCAACAGTAATATCTGGGTATCGGAATAGCATCCAGTTGCTTGAGTTTTTGCTTGGGAATCACCTGAGTTTTTACACACAAGGCAAACAGAAAAAAAAAAAAAAAAAAGCCTTCTTAATCTTTTAGTAGTATTTTCAAACAACATCCCAACATTTTTGAAATATAAAATAACTTAGAGGTATTTAAAATCTGTATCTAGTTTAACCAATTTATATCAGTTTGCAATATTTGTTGTTAATTTTCCTGAAGTGTTACTTGTGAATACTATTTAATAACTAAGTGAATGTGTTACTTGTATACTATTTAAAGTCACCAGAAACATGTCATATTTAGTAATACTCAAGTGTCCCAGAGTACATTGCTAATTTAATATGCTTTTTGATATTCGTAAATGATTAATGGTAGGCCCCAAGCCACTTATTGCTGAATCGTAGATTTCTAAAGGAAAAAGAGGTTATGCTATCATTATTTACAAGATCAAGTTTTGTGCGGTAATCAAAATTCTATCTAAGAAAGGGTCATCCTCTAGAGATATGCCTGCTTAACAACAGTAATAGTAATGAATGACTGGTTAATGGTCTGACTCCATAGCAAAATCGCAGAAAAAAAAAAAAAAGAAAAAAAAAAAAGAGAGACATAATGTTCTTGACACGCAAAAGCAAATTTGAATAACACTTTTAGAATTGTGTTTTACGCTGCTAATATAACAAAGCTCTGATATACAAAGATAAGGACAAATGGTGAAGAATTCAAGGGAAGCTTTAGCAAAAGAGCATCAGCTGGAAAGCAATCAAAGATACTGAAAATAAAATGTTGTGTAACTTTAGTGGACTTTGATACCTCATTTCATCTGTACTTAATCCTCCCTTTGGGAGGGACAGCTGATGTCACCTTAAGGTTTTCTTGTCACTTGCACTGCACTAATTTTCTAACATATTATGTTAGCATAACATATTCTGCTTCCTCAATGGACATCTACAGTGTGATATAGAGATGACTTACAATTAAATGTCATAGATAAAATGGTCTCTGGCCATTTTCTAGCACAACACAAATATGAAAACTCTGTGGTAGCATAGATCTATCTGGATCTCAGTATCTGTTGTCTTTTTGGCACTTTTATGTCCTCATTCATAAGCTGCTGAATGGAGTGGTGAAGAAGACATCAGAGATAGGTCCTATATATTCTGGATTCTGTAATTTACAACTTGTGAAGACTCTTTAGAGGAAGAACCTTTTGTATCCCTGCTCGTCTACTCACTCAGGTGAGACATTCACACAGATTCCATCATTCCTTTCTGCAGTATGGATCCACAGTAAGGCTGTCTTGCAAAACAAATGAATAAAAAATTGTGATTGTTCTGTGAAAGACAGAACATCTAATAAACTCATCCTAGAAATCGATAAAAAGTTATATTTTTAGTGCATTTTAAGACAAGACCTTATGGAGACATTCTAGAAATATTCATAAATTCTATCCTTATGGGTATCTTTCATACAACTAAAAGTGCAAACATCAAGAAGCCTTCCAAGAGTGCAGGCCTTTACACAGCTTGCTACTGAGTCAAACTGCTTTTGTTTCATACATTTCAAGCTATCTTAAAGTAACCTAAATATTTCTGATTTTTTTGTTTTTTTCTGGAAAAGAAAAGAAAAGTTGTTGGTTTTGTTTTTAAAGCTTGGAGTAAATGGGAAAGAGAGTCTCTGAGACACTGACTTTCTAACAAATTTTTCCTCTGTAAATGCATTAGTGAGGCTATCATTTAAATGTTTAAACTGTTGCTGTGCTATACTAGTTCTCTTCAGAAGTTTACGCGAGTCATGAATAGGAGTTACTGTTTATGTATATCATTAAATTGTGAAAAAATTGGGAACTTCCCTTATGGGAAAGCCCTAGTGAGTACTGTCAATGTTAAGAGACTTTGCAGTTATGCCTGGAGAGTAAGCATTCCTCATGCCTCATGACATTAAGATATTAGGGAGCAATAAATGGTGGATTTTGGTCACAGTTAAATAAAAAGGTGTTTACTTTTTCATTTATGTAATTTTGAAATTCTCTAGTAATATGCCAATTAAAAAAAAATGGAGTAAACAAAGCTGGGGAACCATCAGGGCTCACAGGAAGTTCCTGGAAATGCTACTGAAGTCTATAACACATTAACCGCATTCCCATAAGTTTTTTATTCTCATCCACTTTACAAAGTAAAGCAGGTATGTTTAGAATTATAAGTCTATGAGCAACCCTGTTATTTTCAGCCTGAAAAGTAGTTAATCAAATCTAGTTTAAACTAGATTAGATGTCTGTAGTAGCAAATTCTGTAAACTACTCTCTTCTCAAGATCCATTTTGCTGACGCAGTGCCTTAAAGGTGTCAGATTATAAAAAAAAAAAAAATGCTTTGCTAAAGCATTTAAAAATCTTATTTTAGTTTAGATACCTATTTTTTTCATTTTCCTTGGTTTTGATCTAAACTAGGATTGTCATATAAATACAATAAAACCTGTATTTAATCTTGTTATGACCAGGGAATGCATGTGCTTGTAAGAGAGACACAGAGAGAATAGTCTTGAACCCTTTAGGCTAAAGTACATACTGCGGCCCTAGCATTTATTAGGCCTTTATAATGTACTTTGCCGGATTTATTATCTCCACCTCCATCTACTTGTGCTTGAAGAGAACAGTCCTAAAATTGCCCTTAAAAGAAGACAATCATGATTCTTAAAATAGAGCATCCTTTCACAGCAAATCAAAAGTGGAGAACAATAGTGAGGGGGCTGTCTTTCCAACCTTGCTGTGTGAAGTTTTCCTGCTGGAAGCTTTAAATGAAATAAAAATCAGCCTTTACAATGAGCCTTTACAGATAATAGGATTGGGCATGGACTTTGTTGGGTTGCCTCCTTTTAACTTGTCTCTTACTAGGCTAAATGAAGAAATAGCCTGATTGAGGGAGAACTAACTTTATCCAGGTTACAAGACAGGGAACCACATCTAACAGTCACAGCAGAAGGTGGCAGTGACATGTAGCCTGAATTATTTTCTCAGCTCTCCATGTGGTCTCTTCTGGCTAAAGTGAATGCATCCCTTTCTTGCATCTCTGTAAAACTGAGATGACTAGCAGGGGGCAAGAAGCATGGGTCATTTTGTACGCTACTTATTCTCATCACTGTTTCTTGTCCAACAAGATTTCTAAGGATTTAGCTGAGGATTCTCAAATTCAGTAATGAAGCAGTGAACAAGAGACCTAAGGATCTCTGAAGGAAGAAAACAATAACTAATCAGATGCAGAGACAGTATATACATATCTAGAAATGTCAGATCTAACAACTGTTCTCCTCTGGAAAGAGAGGTAAAAAGTATTATTCAAATTATTTTATTTTTATTTTAGATCAATAAGAGTGCGATTCATAGGAAATGATAGATTCCTCTAGAGGCTCATTCTGTGCTCACTCACTCTCTCTGCTGCTGAAAGGATTAAAGAAACTAAGTTTCCACTCTTGGGAATACTGGACTTCAAATGGTTTGCCCTGAAGCCTCTCAAAATTTACACATGAATTCTATAAAATGTCTTAGATTAATTCTCCTCTCAGTGACATGGTGTGAATCAGAAATACCTATGTTGAAATCAGTGGGCCAGTATGGTACTATTTTCACATTACAATCTTAATTTGATTTATCTTGAATGTATATGATGGAAAATTTAAGCAGAAGTACAAGCAAAAACAAAAACGGATTTTATTCCTTTCCCATGTTTTCCTCATGCAGAGCACACTAAAGAAGTTGTTAGCAATTTTTTCTGCTAAACAGCTTTATACAGCTCAAAATCTAATGCTGTGTAAAGATTCTAGATTCTGGTTTTATCCAGGAAATCTCCATTTCTATGTCATGCTGTTCTGTATGACCACTATTTCCTATTTGTATTGATTCAGCTGCCCAGTCAAGGACATAGTTTGTACTGTCAGATGAGGTCCCTATGTTCTCCTGCATATAATCTCACTGTCCCTGCATATAGATAATCAGCATGTAGATACTGTTTGGAGATTAGACATACAAAGAACTTCCTAATGCACCCACCTTTCAGCCTGTTGCTCTCACAGACACATCAAGGTCCATCTTCAATTAGTTTGAAGACCTCCGTTCCTAAGGCTACCAATGACCCTGATTCTAATGCAGAAGCTTTCTTTTTAATTCCATCCATCTTATTCATGGCCACAGGATAACATATAACAATGTCTACAGGTTAGCTGCCTATGAGCAGTTTATATGCTGCTCATGTCCCCCATTCAGACAATGAACTTACAGATGATGCTATAGAACATGATATTTTGCTTTAAAACAATAAATAAGCCAGGGAACCTCCCTACCATTGGAATGGAGAGGCCATGATTATCTCAGCATCTCTTCTTGCCAAAGCTAATCAGAAAAAACGTATGCTCAACCATTATTTAATCTGGTTTATAACCAGAAAATTAGTAGATTTAGCAAAAGATCCAAGAAATGAACTGACCTTTCAAAGTTGAGGCCTGCTTCTCTTTCCCTGAGCTGAGTAACTAGAAAGTTAACAAAGAATGAGAGGAAAGGGCACAATGAGATCAGCAAGTGAGCAGATGTGTCATATGCACAACTGTAGCTACATAATGTAAGTTACTAATCACTTCTATAAGGTATGGTTATCTAGCTCCAGTAGTAAAGTAATGGAGAGACTGTAAACTAGCATTCCAGAAGTTACATACTATTACTCTGGTAAATGGATGCATTTTTAGGTAGAAACACATTTGGAACAGATAACTGCCATTGAGCCTTGACTAGCATATTGAAAATATATGAGGGTGCTCTTGAGAGGTTTGAGAGTTCTGCACAGTTAGGTTAAATGATGTCTAGAGTCCCAACAAGCTGGTTCCTAGTGATTCAAATGCTGGCAAACTGTTCCCTCTAGAGATAGTTGCAGAAGCTCCAGAATTTACAGTCATTTTCCTTGTAGGCTACAGATAAATTGAAAATTTGAAAACAGTTTTCTTCCCTCAAGATTTTCCTCCTCAGAAATTCAAATGCCTTTGAAGAGTGTGAGACTAACAGCAGGATGAGAAAGTCACTTCTGTTCCTGGGGACAAACAAGGAGACAGGTAAGGACAATTTAACAATGGACAGTGAGATTCATACATTTAGAGAATCAATACAAGGACAGAAATCCTGGCAGTGTATAGGAGCAGATATAAATTTAATCATTGATTCCAAAGGACATGGCTTTTATCCAATGTCTGTAACACACCCAATTCCCAGATAAACACTCAAATGCTTCATAAACCTCATAGTTTGTCTCAGAACAGGAAATTCATTTGGAAAAAAGGGTGTTTTGGTGTCTGGCAGCAGATATGGCAGAGGACTGTTTCATTAGCACAGGATATTTCTAGAGCTTTACTACTTTCCTTCTCTACAGCACGTATCTTTTAGCTCAATATAATGACCAAATTTGCATCCAAACAAGTTTGAATATTCTTGAATTTTCCATTCTGTCTTCAGTGTTACTGTATTCTATTGAGGTCTCATCTTGCACTATGACACATTTATTACCAGATGATAATTGAAAAATAGAAGAAATGGCTTGGAGAGTAAATGGAAGAGAGGCAGATAATTTTAGGATTCAATTTTCTCTGCATTTTTTACTGGTAGGCATAGCATAATACTGCAATAGAATCCAATCAGAAGTTCTCTTCTCTACTTGTCACATTTCAGTGAGCTAACGGTGGCATGTCAAAACAGCTACAAATCTTGAAGACTTGTGTTTGCTGGAATTAACAATAGGACAACCAAAACTATGAAGAACAAATAAAAAGAGAATGCAAAAAATAATCGTTAAACGAGTAAAGGATTTCAATTATGCTTATTGCTACCTTAATTTGCTTTTCCTCCTGTGTAGCACAGTCTTCAGCATCATATTATAACACAATTAATTCAACTGCTGTAATGAAATTAAATACATTTGTATAATTTGCATGTTGGCAGAAAACAGTAGCATTAATATTGCCTGTCATTTGGCAAACAGATAATAAAGTCCAAATCTAGTTAAGAGAACTCAATAAAATCTTTATTTGGTAACAATGGACTATGTTAGCTAGAAGTTATTTGCATAGACCAGAGTGAAATTAGTGGAGTAGTGTGCAAACAGAAACATAAAAAATGTGTATGTGGGGTTATCTAACAATTCCCCAGAGAACATATAAGAAAATCCATTAAGATTTGCTTATTTCTACCACAGTGAGTCTCATAGCAAGTTTCATTTCATTACCTTTTTATTCAGTTTTTGAAAAAAATCTTCCTTAGCTTTGCATCCTAGGCCAGAAGAATATGTGCTTAGAATGAGATACGCAGCTGTGGAAGAAAGACAATGTTAAGTCAACATTAAGTCCCAAGTCTGGGAGCTGAAGGGCCCTCAAAATAAACCAGAAAGTGTGCAGAGATTCTTTGAAAAAACAAAAATCATAACTGTGTGATGAGATCCTCTGTCTGTCTTTCCCATTCTCTGCTCTATTTTTACAAATCCTTACTCTGTTCTAGTACTGTGTTCTATGCCTACCCCAGGCAAACAATGGCAGGAGTTTAGGTTTTTAGGACTTCTTCATCTTATGAATCACAGTAAAAGCACAGAAAAATTCCATCAATTTCATTACCGATTTTATGA
Source organism: Anas acuta (assembly GCF_963932015.1). Classification (NCBI taxonomy): domain Eukaryota; kingdom Metazoa; phylum Chordata; class Aves; order Anseriformes; family Anatidae; genus Anas; species Anas acuta. The sequence continues at coordinate 7,204,259 of NC_088988.1, read as the reverse complement.
ATTTTACTGTGCATATCCTCTTGATATACAGAATCAAGATACAGGCTTTTTGATCTCGTGGCCTGGACACAAGACACATTATGACATCAAGCAGGACAAGGTCACCAGCAAGAAAGGCAATTTGGGATGCTTGCTAACCATCTCTGATCCCAGTATTCCTGAGGCTCATCTACTCTTTATTTTTTGTGCCTATAATTCTACCTATGATCTCTCTTGTAAACATTTATGAGCAGACATTTCAGAGGCTTCATATTTTCTTTAACAAACGGTTTATATCATTTCTGTGAAGAGTACTACATAACGATGCAACATCACACATTAATATTTAAAGCTGAATGAAATAAAACCTCAACAAGGATAATTTTTTCTCTGTTTGCTAGCTGTCTTAAATTCATTTGTGAAATGAATTAGAACAAGGAAACTGCAGAGATAAAGTTTCCTTGCATTTTTATGAATAGACAGCAAAATAATTTTTAGAAGAAACGTTTGCATAGATGTCTTGTTTTTGACTCTCTCTCTCTCTCTTTTTTTTTTTTTTTTTAGTGAAAGGACACCTGTTTTCACAAATTATAACTTTCAGGATCGTCAGATGATTAGAAGTTCTGAGAATATGATTTAGAGGCCATATCTCCCAATCAAGAAAGAAAAATAACACTATACAAAATTCATTTTAGAAGAAAATTCAGCAGAACTGTAGAACAGAAAACCTGAATATTCTGTAATTGCTATTTCAAGCAAACACCACTTTCAAAGGCAGCATTATTGAAACACTCTTTAAGAAGCAGCAAACAAAAATAAAGTACAACAAAATGCCATAATATACAAAATGAGAACTAAAACAGGTTTGGAATCCAAATCAGGATTGCCAATGCAAGCTGTATATCAGACAGTCTTTGTTAGCATGCTGCTAGAACTGCCTTATCTTGGATTCCCTTCTGGAACCATAGGGATTGTCTACAGTAAGGAACAATGCTGCTTCAAGAATTCTTGGAGACCTTCTCATGGCCAGTCAAGGCAAAACAATACTTTGCATCCCAGCACTAGCTACTAGCTAGGAATACTAGAATGTATTCCTGCATTCCCCCGGTGAGTTGGCAGAAACCTATAGTGTGTTTTTTTTCATTTGTTTTTTAATGTGGTCACATCTGTATTTGCTTTTGATCCATGTCCTGAAGGAGGGGCATCCTTGTGGTTTGCATTCTGCCACCTTGTCATTTTGTTGCCTCCATTTTTCCTGTTCTCCTATCACTGTTCCCACTGTTTCAGGACCTCTCCCAGAAAGGGTTTGATAATATTTTACATAGGTGCAGAGAACCCTTCTGGTGATGGACATGTATTTCCAGAATGCAGACCTTCCAAAATTTGCCACCTTGTCACCCTTAACCCAGTCCCCTCAACAATTTGTATTCTTTTTCTCTGATTATTTTTAACACCAATTTTTCTTTTCATTTCCCTTAGGCTCCAGTGGGATCACTAAACCACAATTTACAGTTTCTGCAAACCCAAGGCACTTTCTTCCACTCTCACTTAGCTGCTTTGGGATTTGCAACTTATTGCCTCCTCCTTTTTTTTTTATTTTCTTACAAGAAGCAATGTGTCCCTTAGATGATGGTCTACATAAAACATTTTTATAGACCTGAGGTCAGTGTACATTTTTTTTAAATACATTAAAATTTAGCTTGGAAACTGAAATATTTATGACATGCACTGGATTTTTTAATAAGGGAAAAATAATCAGTCCCTATTTAGAAAAGAAAATCAGCTCAAATCAACAAAGCACAGTCTTGGAGGTTCAGACAGCCTTATGCCAAATAAAATATAGTTATCTAACATTTTTACTTTTGAAGAACTGAGCAAAGACCCTGTATACTTGCTGACAAGATGGATTGGTGAGTATCAAAGCCTGTCTATATACTTTTAGACTTATTATTTGTATAATAGCTTCACTTTATACTAAGTCTCAGCTACTGTCCTTGTCACTGTACAAACCCACAGGAAAGTTTCTGTCCCTTTGAAGCTATAATCTAACTGGATAAAACAAATACATTACAGAAAGGGATACATGACTTTAGGGTAATGAAGTTGCTTATACTATTATCACACATTTTTAAGTGTGTATGTATTATGACAATGGCAGAATTTAGGCCAATACTGAGATAACCTGAATTCTGTTTGGGTCAATGTTCTGTTTACTGGACAATCCTATCCTCTGACTATGTCCAATACCACTGGATTTGCCATTATTTCAAAAACAGTTGTATTATACAAAGAGACAGCAAATTCCTTGTTCACTCCTCTATGATATGACTGAAAAGAAAGGTAATAACTTTATCTTAACATCATTTTTATCAAGATTTGCACTTAAATACGTCTGATATTAAGTACTATATGACAGTGATAATATGTGACAAATATATTTTTACTCTAAGATGCAACACTCCTATATATCATCTACATTACTATTATGCAAAAGGATGCAAATAACTGCTGACAGTAGGTAACACACAGGTGACACTTAGTAAAATCATGTCAAGGTAAATTTGATTAAGTGAGAATGACATAGTCTGATTTATGGATTCCATTGACATACTATTTCCTTCCTGGCAGTGGAAATAGTACTATTTATTTCTGTCAAATACAGCTTCCCACATTTACCACATTCTGGGTCTTGTATTAAATGGGCTCCATTATAATACTATTTATATGACATTAGTGCCTAGAAAGTCCAGTTAGGTCTTCTCTGTGACATGCATAATAAAATATGTCTGCCAAGAAGCGTTTGTTGTTGAAATGCTCAAGTGAGGCAAAGGGTGGTGAAAACAAATGGATTTTCATGTTCTACAGTAAAAGACACTGACATATTCATGCATGATTTCTTCATCTGCTCAAATAAATTTGGAAGAATCTTTCATCATGACTGACGTGTAGGATTTAAGCTGTAACCAGTCTTGCTGTCTTCATCTTCCTGCCCTGTGCATCAGCACTGATTTATCTCTCTTGCAGCCTCATGACATTTCTTCTAGCCTGTGCAGCACAGCTTGGCACTAACACATGCCCTAGCCTGGCAAAAACACAATTGGGTATGTTTTCTTATGACCAAAAGAACATGCTTCCAGATTCTATTTCCTTATATGATTTTTAATTAGCCCAAGCCATCTTGTAATACATTTTTATTTTTTTAAATGAAATGTATGGGAAATAACTAGGAATGAATGGGATAATTGAACACAGCTATAGAAGAATTTCTGTTGAAAGGGACCTCTGGAGGTCTCAAATCCAGTCTCCCTCAGCAGGGCCAACTAGATCAGGTTGCTCAGATCCTTGTACAGTCAATTTCTGAACATCTCCAAGAGTAAATATTCCTCTCTTATCCCCTACTCTGACAGGATGGACTTGGATAGAAGTTGACCATAGAAGTTGATAGAAGTTGAACATAGGCCAGAACTTTCAGATGTTCTCTCTACCCAGGCCATGTTCAAATGAGTGGCATGCCAAAGAGGAAAAACTACAGGTTAGCACACTCTAGCAAATCCCCCTCCTTGCTTCCAAAATGTGCAATAGGAGTTAGATAATAATTATTAAGAAGAACCTCCAGAAAAATAAAAAAAAAAAATAAAAAATAAATAAAAACTATAGATGCCTTATGTTCCCATGACACTCTATGAGTGACACATACAGAGCAAAGAGGAACAGAAAATCTGTCCCATCCCATTCATTGTAGTCCTTTGACCTTTTAAAAATGATAGATTTGGCAGAAAAGGCTGGACACTGCTGGTGCACTTGCTATCAATGTATTCTTAATAGAAATGACTGAAACGGCAGCTGAGCCCATCCCTACTACCACAGAGAGCTAGGCAACACAGCAGCAACAAAAAACTACTGCAAAAAAAATGAGTGTATTTGGTGATACATATTGTAAATAAGAGGTTTAGTGGCAGCTGTCAGATCACCTCCTTTGTAAAGTTGCTGTTCTTTAAATTTACATCACTGCAATAATAAAAAACTGTAATTAAAAGCCATGTAAATTACTGTTTCCATTTCTAATGTAATGGCAATTTTAAAACAATGTATCAATATGGAACAACAAAGAAATTGGCTGTTTTCAGAACTGTGGAGAAGAGATTTTATTCTATGATACATGTGTGTTTCCCAGCATGATTTTTCTTTTAATGATACCTCATAGCAAAATAGTCCACTCAACTTACTGATCATGTTAAGCTGTTGCCATGGCAATATGAAGACCCTACTATACTCAGATGTTAACTCTTAAAGCACAGCTTTACCCTTCTTTATTAGATAGTTTATATATATATTGGTTTAAAAGAAGAGCTCTTGGCACAGCAGTTACTCTTTCAGCCGCCTAGCACAATAGCTTAGTAATGAAGACAATGGTTAGGACTTATTTCAGGAGTGTTGCAAACACGATGACAGTCAGCCATATGAAAATATCACACACATACATCATTTCCCTATGAATAGAGAACTACAAGAAAATTAACAAACAGCTCCACAGACAATGTACATAGTAGTTAATGAGTCAACTTCATTAACTTCATTTAACTTCAGCTTAGTCTATCACTTAATTCTTCATGGTCAAAAATTAATATGTTTTCTCTCTTCTCCTCTACTTCTACAAATTTATTTTAGAAAGAAAGATTAAATACAATCAGAAGGAACTCTTCCTTTCCCTACTTTTTTTTTTTTTTAAAGAGGATTAGGATCACCAAAACATCTGAGTATTGAAAACAGAGCAGTGAAGTCAAGAAATGTCTCCTGATCAGCTGTAAAAAGCTATCTTTATGTTATGGGAATCAATGGCAACCAAGATGTGATTCTACCATCATCTTCTGCCATTCTGCTGGCTATAGAAGTTGGTATTTCTAGCCCAGCTGACCTCTACACCTAGAGACAGACTTTTGATCTTTTATTAGCATAGCAAGGGATTCTGTATAGTACCTAAAGTAAAGCCAAAATTCAGGCAACTTTTCTATTTAAATAACCAATGCAAATAGTAATTTTATCTCTCTCCATAGCTCCTGCTTATAACCAGAAGAATATTTCCGAAGAAACACTTCTCATGCATGTTAATGCATCTAAAATGAGTTGTCAGGAAATTCATTCCAGATGTCCAGTTACAGTCAGCTTGAGAACCATCTGATTCTCAAATGCAACCTTATAAAGGTAAAGCAAATGTATTCAGTTCTCAGTTAAGACATCCTGATCTATACAGGTAATATTATGAACAATGTTTCAGCAGGCGCATGCTTACTTTCTAAACACTGACAACATAAGAAAAACAGCCTTGCATTCCTAGCATCTTTAATCATTTTTTAATGCTTTTGTTTGCCTGTGGTTCTTTCCTGCCTTACAAAAGGTAAACACATGCTCGTATTATTTTATTTGAACTTACACTAACCAAATACCCAGATAATTCTGAAAATACGCATCAGCATGGTGATTTATAAGTGAATTATATACTTACTGTATGTAGCAGTTATAAATCAACATGGTGGGTCTCCTGATGCTCAGATAATTTGTTTTACAATCTTTATCTTCCTAAAGCTAAAGAAGTTGATTTAGATGGCTCTAAAAGCTTAAATGAAATACAGCCTAGAAGAGTAGTTTCCAATAACATACATCAACTCTTTATACATGGTGGGAAGCCTAAATCTTAAGTCTACACCTTTTTCCTGTGATAAATGCACTGCATTTTTCTTCACCAGTGACAGAATACAGACTACACCTCTTTCTTCCTCCAAAGAAACTCAAGTACTTGTGACTTGGTGCTGGCTATCTTTAAAAAACAGCAATACATAGGGGGTTGACAACTGCACTGTGCTTTCACTATGATTGATGTCATCAATAGTCTAAACAGCATGGGGGGCCAGGAACCCTCTTGTGGACTGTAAATTGGGATTTGTCACTGATTCTCTTTGAGGCCAGAGGCAAGTGATGTGTATGTCTGTACAGTCCCCTGAGTAAGGTAAGGGTTGATTACCTTGCAGAAGTATGTAGATGTTTTGATGACTAAATAATTGTCTCAATAAATGTCAAGTATCCTTGTAACACATCCCTACTTAGTGTATATCAGTTGAAGGTGACAATCTTTAAAGTCACTCCCTGAAGAGATTCCTAAATATGTCAGTGCTTGTTGGCCCCATGCAAATCCAGTTCAAAACCAGGTGAGTGCCTTTTTTTCTTTCCCCATTACATATTTGTATTACCTGGTTTATTCTTTTACTATTACTGCTTTTCATATGTATCCTCCTAGCACCCTCCAAGACAGATAAGTGCTGTTTGCTTCCACTGTACGAGAGTGACAGAAGCTCAACAAGATTCAAGATTGAATTACCACTGCAAAGTCTTACAGTCTGCTAAATTAGGGGCAGGAACTCAGGTATTTCAAACAATTTCCCAGTTTACAAAGCAATATTAGATATCATTCCTTTCCTGTGCTGTCATCTCCTGAAACCACCACAAAAGTATGTGATAAGTATAGGAAGGCCATCACAGAAGGTATGGAGCTACAGTTCTGATAGCCATATTTACAAACAACTGATATCCACCAGAACTAAGTATTAGAGCAATATTAAGAATTTTAAGATGCTGTTATATTTCTCAGATGCTTTGCAATATTTTCAAGGCTTACATATTTGGGTTCTTAAACCTGCCCATGAAAAACAGGCTAATTTTTTGCACTGTGAGCCTTTATGACTTCATCACTTAAAAATAAATCCAAACCACCTGACAGATCACTAACTAGAAACAAATTTCTCTGAAAATCGTGTCCCACATGATTAGATTTTATTTTAGCATTCAGCCCAAGGATGCCCAGTACAGCTCTACTGTGAATGAGCAGGCTGTTTGGTTACACATCTGCAATTTCTACTTGACCCCGGAGAGCTTCCTCCCTTCCCTCTCACTGGGACACATGCCAAAAGCAAGGATGGAGCTGGGCAAAGACAAGCACTCAATCAGCTGCAGCCTTTCTGAAACTCTGGAGTACACATGGTAGATGCAGCTGGTCATCAGACAAATCAACTACATCTGACACACATACCTCTCAGAATGGGCGATTAGCCATAGCTTGCTGCCTGGACTGCAGAAGGGGCAAGAAGTGGTAAACGACAATGAAAAGCAATGCTGTGAAGAAGGGGAGCAGAATCCTATATAATCTCACATGAAGGGTTGTTTATGGCAGAGGATCCACAATATTCTTTTAATAGAAGTCCTTGAAAACTGAGTTTATATGAACAAGAAGATAACATAAATCCTTTTAAATACTTTTAATTAACAAAAAATAACCTACCCCGAAATCTCATTTTGAAAATAAATCCTTCAGCAACTCTAGCATACAAATCAATTACCACATATATTCCTTAAGAGTTAGTCCCTAGATGCCTAGTGAAAATCAATGTAATTATTTGACTTTAATATAGGACAACACCAGCTTTATGAAAGTGTGTAATCAAATGTGTTCAACTGAAACTTGGATGTTACTTGCACCTTCAGACTCAAAACAGACAAAACTGCTGTGTTTGAACAGAGACCCATTATCAAAGAGTTAAACCAAACTCAGTTCAAATAACTGAAATTAAAAACACATAGTGCCACTTAATCCTAGAATAATGCAGGCTGGAAGGGATCTCAGGTTGTATAAATGAAAGCTGGTCCCATTATTTTCTCCCTGCATGACTGAGACATGAACACTATATAGGAAGGTGTGAGATTGCTCCTCATGTAGATCTCTCTCTCAACCACAGTGTTTGTTTTGACTGAATTATAGAAAGGCTTCTTGACTGAATTGTATAGGAACGATTTTTCAGAAAGCAGAAGATACAGTTATCATGACATAAGGACAAGATTTTGCATAGTCTTGGTGTATGGAGGTGTCTTCATTGAAAACATTTTCATTTGCATTTTCAGTGTACACAGGTATCTAGAGGTCTGGACAGATATTTAGGATTTTTATTTTATTTTATTTTATTGTATTGTAAGAAGGGGTAAAATATGCTTCTAAAGAATACTAAAACTGAGGATTTTATGGAAAGGATATAATTAAGCATGCTAGCAGTAACATAATGTGATTGCAAAGCAGAAGGGTGCATATATTTGCAGGATTTTCCAACAAAGAAAAATATATTCAAAATGTAATTCAAGTGAATGATGCAGACATGCCTTTATCCTCACCTGCACTTATCGGCTGCCAACATTTCAAATTGTATTGCTATTACTGGAGTGAAACTTCCCCTGTTCTTATACTGACTGAAGCTTATCTACAATGTTGAGACACAATGGGTGTACTTTAAAGATGCAGATCCTCCTTTGACGTTTCTTAACTCTGTTGGACTTAAATCTAACCCTTAGGGTATCTTAAACTCCTGGGGTGAGCACCTGTTTTTAAAGGCTCATCAAAGATAAAAAGCACCCCTTTAGCATCAGCAGGCCGATACTGCACAGAAGGTTGATATTGTTGCAGTGTGTTTAAGAAAAAGGCTGAATTTCCAAATGGCTTTTAGAGAGAATAGGCCATGGCAGCTAGCTTCTGAATGTAGGGTGAATGTGCTTTGCACATTAACACAAGTTAGTGCAATCTTTAGACTACTGGTATCTCAGTCAAAAGTGAAGGGTAAATTAGCTTGAGAAGTGCATGAGCAGCTTCATCTTCAGCAGGAGATCCCCCACAAAGCCTTCTCCCATTAAACATCCTTCTGGGTCAGAAGAGCAGGGAGGAGGTTAAGAAGCAACCCCCTGTTGCCTGAACTGTACTTTACCAGGATTTTGCTTTTAGAGTGTTTCATGCTGTGATTAGTGAGAGGCAGCCTGAGATCGCAATGTCTCTGCTTAAAAATCTAGCTGTTTTTTGTGATGTCCAGGCTACATCCTGCAGGGCAGGCAGGTCCACAGGGGACATAAATTGCAGTAGCACTCATCCTATCACAAAGAGGTGAGTATCAATCTGGATATCCCTGGAATGGAATCAGATACTTTCTATTATTTGTACATGCAAGAAGAGAAAGCAGTATGAATATGTAGCTTATGCTTGGGATTTCTCACCAAGTTTACGCAGACGTCTCAAAGTGCAGCTGGGCTTAGTTCACCCAGCACTGCCTCATCTCCTTGGCATCAGGGAAATGTGAACACAGGCTATATACCACTTTGGCATTGACTTCTAGGCTGTCAGCTTAAGTGTACCTGAGGAAAATTTTCAAGATCCAATATCATATGACATAAGTAATACCTATGCTTTGTAGTTGCTTCATAAAGTGGTAAAAGCTGTGTTAACTGTTCTCAAAGCACTTTGGTACACTGGATGAAAGAAATGCCATAATTACAAATCAGAATTATTTAAAGGTATGAAATGCAATAGATTTTACTGGCTGCTGTTTTAATTCAGGCATACAGCCTTTTCTCTGCTTGCTCCCTACAGCATGCCAGCTAGAACTGTATACCACTGGAACTGAACACAGCAGTTGAGCATAGCAAAACAGCAAAACCATCTCAAAACAGCACAAGTATTGCAAACCAATAATGGGTATAATGGCCTCCCTCCTTTTGACTAGGGCAAGAATTGTGTCTGCAGAATGAACTGACATTTCTAATGTATTTGTCTTTTTGCCCTGTTAATTTGACTGATGTAATACATACTTCTCTTTTTCTCTATTGCTGAAAAATATTGCAAGAATACATCAAGGCTGATACTCTCGCAGTCAATCAGAGCAGATTCCTGCACATAGCCTCCCTTACAATATTGTATTTGCACTCTCTCTGCAAACTTGTGGCATGGGAAATGTAGGCACAGGGGGAAAAAATAAAAATAAAAAGTTTAATTATTCACTCTTTCTATTAGGATGAAATTCAGACCACTGCAGAGATCTGTACAAGAATGCCTGTCCCATTTCAGTACCACAGAGGTGAAGCATTATATGTAGAGAAGGATTTGACTGGACAAAACTAAAAACCTTTCCAGACATTTTCTGCCACAGTTTTGCCTGCCTCTCAAATAATCATGTCATTCTAGTACAGATGATCTAGAACACAAAATGGAGCACCACTGTCCAAAAGGTCTACGCCTGATGTCTCCATGTAAGTGTAATGGTCTAAAGCTCACATTCCTGGGAACTTAGGCTGCTGATGTAAAATACATGCCCCTGCACATTCCTCCTTCCTGCACTGAAGTGTATCCTGTTTGCTTCCACAGTCTCATAAAGGCAACTTCCATAATCACTTCCTCAACCCCTAGATTGAGTCAGACTTGATTTCACACTGCCACAGTGGTACTGTTGATTTCAACAATAAAAAACCTTTGATGTTTTGATGAATAAATACATGTTTTTTTTGTTTTGATTTGTTTTGTTGTTGTTTGTTTTGTTTTATTTCCCTACTGAGTTTTCGTCCAGTCTCTATCTGGTCTTTTAGAGTCCCCTTCTTATATCTGATTTTTAACAACTTGCTCTGTTATAGCCCACAGCTTCAGGATGTTGCTGCAGAAGGGACTGATGGCCTGTTAAGTGACTTTTCCCAAAACAATACTGCTCTCCAGAATAGCTAAAAAATAGAGCAACAGTGGATTAAGCATTGCTCTTATGAGTTCAGGCATGATGATAATTTTATTTCATGAATTTGAAACATGTATTTCTATGAGAGTCAATGGAATTATGCTGGCATCAAAACAGTGCAATGGAGAATTGGGCCCTTCAAGTTAAATTTAATATGGAAAAACTAAGTGAAGCTTTATAAGAGATGGAGAGTGACTATGACAACTCCTAACACTCTTGTAAGTCTGTCTGATCATCAACATTTATTATTTCTCAGACTTTGTCATCTCCCCTCAGATACATTTGCCATGATATTCCCTAAAGGTATTGACCAAATGTTACGGTATTAGATTCTAAGAAAACATTGCAGTAAGAATAGAGGAAGTCTCTGTGTGATCAGATAGATCAGCTGTTACAGCTTATTGGATGGAGCAAGCAGATGGTTCTAACATGATGCACAGAGGTTTAATCTTGGTATTTTATGAATCTACACTCATCCACACAAATTCGGTGAATTTCACACTTGAGTAGCAAAGTATCTTTGCTACAGCAAAGCTCACTAGTAATACTATATAACATTAAAACATACAAGAGATGTTTTAATTAGAAATGATTAGCACTAACTCTCAATAATCTCTACTAACTATAGCTTCACTTAACACAATGACTGCAGTATAAGTGCAATGGGAAAAGCAGTAAAAACTATATAGGTTTCAAATGACATGCTACAGGTAATATCTCAGATCACTATAGTTGAAATAATATTTTGAAAGGAAATATTTCATAATTTTCTTTTATTCTTTGAGTATACTTTGTTTTGATCTGTTTTGTGTATTTCATACATCACTGGTCTTTCATGCAACATCACTGCTTATTTTTATTTTATTATGGAGCTTTCATGGTTGGTTTATACAATAACGACAATTATTTTGTGGCAAATAATAGCACTAAGGTGGGGAACTAAGAATCGGTTTAGTCTTGTCTCCAGCAATTCTGCAATAATTCTTGGAAATATATAAAATGATAGGCATGTGTTGCCTGAATACTGAATCCCAAACCAGACATACATGTAATAGAAATCACTTCTGGTCTTCAACCTGTTTGAACATATCAGAATGAACATGCCAGAAAGGAAGGATGCAATGTGTTTAGCATAGAAATAATACATACATTATCAAGGACATCCAGTTTCTTGTGTGCTTAATGGCTGTTTGGCCTGCAAACCCTGCCTCCGTGAACTTGATAAAATAGTTGAACACTAAATATAAAGAATGCCCACTCAATCTTATTTACTATCTTGGAGGTTTGAATCATTCAGCACACTGACTTCCTAACTTACACGTTCCTGAAAATTAAGACGTAAGATCTCAAGTTGAGCATCCAGAAAAAAACAATCCCCAACCCAAAGCGGGTACCTGAAAATATACATGTTGTCCTCCTGGATTTACTTAGACCTCTAAGTTATGGACAGGAACATTACATCAAAGCTTCATACACAAGCCTTCAGAACATGCTAGACATTTCTAGTTGTAAGCCATAAACTTGTACAATGCAATTTTACTGGCACAGCAGGGTACCTTGTATCCTTTCCTGCTAACATTACTACTTTCCTTTAAATATAAACAGAAAACAAATACAAAAGTGTTGAATAAACATTAAAACAAGGATTAATTTTAGGATTCTCTGACTTTCTGTCAAAACTGCATTCATATGTATTCAAATATCATCTGATAAATAACTTAACTGGAAATTAACAACAACAAAAAAAAAAAAAAAAAAAAAAGGAGTGAGGAAAATACAGATACCTGGAAAGATTTCAGTAAAGATATAACTCCTGGAGTGTTTCCAAGCAGCAGCCTTGATTTTGATTAATATTATAATACAGACCGCTAAAACAGCTCCTCATAAATATCCATGAAGCAGTTTATTAGAGGTGGTTGTAAATACTTAAAATCTTGTCTTGCAACCCATCAGATTTCAGAAAAAAAAAAGGCAGTTGAGAACATCAAAAGGTGAAAATAAGATGAATTCTTAGATGTTTTCTTACTCTTTAATATTACAATGTATTGGTCAAAAAAATGTTATCCTGGAGAGTGGAAATTGGAAAATGTGTGGGTTGCTTTATAAACACAACTAGCAGAGATTTTGAGAGAGACAGACTGCTGGAAAATAAAGACAGAGAGAGAGAGAATGCATTAAAATTACCCTTAATACAACCCTCTTTTTTTTTTATTTCAAAAACAAAACAAAGTACTACTTGCAAGAAAATGAAGATTGTATACATTTGAAACTTCGATGGAAAAAAAAATGCTGAGAAAGAAACCAGTGAAATACTGGGGCATCAGCAATTTACTTTTTCCATGTCTTCTTCTTGGAAGACTTTTCAGACATAAGCATCTTGTGATTGTAGAACAAAATAACTTTAATTTTGGACCTGTTATATTTGAAGTTTTAGTCATCTATCCTCCAAGTTCTATATCAAAGGTCTATGTGTTCCTAGACAAGGCAATTTAATGTTTTTCTGTATTTCACTTCTCTTAAAATGAACTTTAGCTCATGAAGTCTGAAAGACAGCCCAGAAAACTAAATCATGCATTCACCAAGAGATGATGGGCAGTACGAAGATCAATCTTATAGATTGATTGCACAAACGCAGTGCCACAGTTCTAAGACATCGGCTTCCAATGGTAGAAGACACTAGTGGTCTGATGCTTCATCCTCTCTGGGAAAGATCACAGTGGGGAAACTCATGATAGACTATCCTGCAGGAATTGAGTTATGATCACAAACTGAAAGATCTGTTTTACGGGAATTGTTAGCAAGGAGAAAGAGTAAAAGTCACAACTGACCACAGATAAGCCACCTATAGTACGGTCAATCTCCAACTGCTATTCCAGGTCAGCTCGTGTCTGAGCTGCTCCCTGAAGAGGGGTTGAAGTCACAGTGTGGATTCAGCAGAGTGTCAAACCAGCACTTTACTTTCAATTCCCACTCCCTTTGCTATAATAAGAATTTCACATGTAACCAGTCCAGTGCTGCAAGTCCTCTGTTTTCCTGACTATGTGTGGCAGATACAGGCCCCCAGACAGTGCATGGTTCTCCCAGCCTACAGCCATGAGATACGGAAACATGATGTGACACGATGAGGTGTGTTCATCCCCCTGAATCAACACTGGGGTTGCATATGCTCCTGGGAAGGAGAGATATACAAGAATGCTATGGAAAATGATAGTGTAATCTCTGCCTTTCTTCTCACTTTCTAGCTTATCTAGTCCCTGTAAAACCATTTGTCATATGTTACCAATTCTCAGTGCTGCTGAGGTAGAGCTGTTGTTATGTAGTAAAGATTACAGGAAAACAAACAAACAAACAAACAAACACACACAAAAAAATCTCCTCCCATAGAAAGTTTTGACTTGGAAACAATGCCAATTTTGTGCATGGTATTGCAGTTCAGAAGCCAGATGCTATCATTCTTCACTGTCAAACACATTCTTTGTGCTGCATATTGCACAATGCACTTCTATCTCCCTTCCTGTGTGGGAACCTGTAGTATTCTGGAAGACATATTTCTACTTGGTTGTCATTTGGAATATATTAGTTTCCAACAATTAGCTCTAAAAGCAAAATACACAAGTTTATAAGACATTCTTATTCTTTTGCAAAATGAGAATTTTGGTGTGAGCCAGGAGGCAGAGCAATCACAGAAAGCAAAAGGCTAACTGCAAATAACAGGCAACTGGAAGATGAAACAAAGGTGCATAGGCAATGGTAAAAGGAATAGCACATACTAACACAACTATTTGCTTTTTAGAAATATTAGCAACTCTAGTAACATTCTTGTTGCTGGAAAAACTCTAAAACCAGTTATACTCTTGGAAATACTGAATGGCAGAAATGAATGAATGAATTTTATACACAGCCTTTGTGTGAAAGTGCTTGTGAGTCACAGAGTACTTGGTTGAAGATCAAGTGTATTTTAGTGTCTCAACTTCATACATAATTACCTATAAATTTTATGTTTGACTTCTAGGACCATTAGTCTTCAGCCACAAAGGCATACAACCAGCCTCTTATAAAGCCAGATTTCCTGATTTCTAGTTGCAGTGCAACACCATGGCCATGCTTTCTTTCATATTATATATGATCATGAATTGAAAGAACATTGTATATCTCCTTTCAGAATCTATCAGTAAAAATACATTCATGGACTATTTATGGTATTATTTCCCAAATGAAAATAATAAATAGCTCTGCAATTAACTAATTAATTATGTGTCATCATTGCACTGTTTTCCATAAATGGCATAATAGTAAGCTTTTGAGACTGCTGAAATACATGTTTACCTTCTTTTTTTTTTTTCTTTTTTTTTTTTTCTTTTTTTTTTTTAATTCAGATAAAAATGTAAGTATTTTTCTTACTTGTCAAATTTCAGGCTACTCCATTTTCAGTTGAAGTCTCCTCCATTACTAATAAAAATCCCTCAGGGAGATGAGCCGTAGCTGAACACACCAACCAAAGAAAAATGATGAACTACAAAAATATACTTGCTCAGTGTGGATGTTGAAGGAAATCGTATGCTACTCTCCTGCTTCCCTACTAACATTATTTTCTATTGAATTGTATGATTCGGCTCTTCTCCCTCCCTACATTCTTTCCCCTGGAGTAATCATTCATTTTCAGCAGTATGGCTATTTTCATCGAGGTATTTTGCCTACTCTTCACTGAATATGATCATATAAGCTGGTACACAAACCCTCTGTGTTAAAAACAGAAAATAAGGAAGAGGTAATTTCTTATCTGGATAGCTGACACACTTCTAACAGAATGTTTAATATAAAATACAGCATGAACTACCATTTATTTAAGGAAAACCCAAAAGAACACATTCTAAGCAACTATAACAACTACTTATCTGAAATTACAGGACAAAAGCTAAGGAAATTATTCTGCAAACTCATCTTCATAGGAGCAATCCTACCAGTGCTAACAAGACCTAATAAGAGGTATTTCACTGAACTTAAATATATATATATATATATATATATATATATATATATATATATATATATATTAAAAAATCAAGGATATAACTAGGGCTAGTATATACTGTATATTGGCAATCACAGGGACACTGATATTCTGAGCAATTCATTGATGAATTATCTTGCAGATAATGAAGTTTTAAAGAGTCAACATATATATAACTCTGGCCACTTATTCAGCTTTTAAATTTAACTGAATTCTTGAAGCACTAAAACTTGACAGTTCTATCCTGGGAAAACAGAAGCCCATTATAGTTTATCCTTAAGGTCAAGAAATTCAGGGTCCAAGACAGCAAGCTGGGAAATGGCTTCTAAAGCTAGGAGTTCCCCTGGGGTAGTGTTCTGTTACCAACTACTTCCTGTTTAACTCAGAGGTTTAAGACCTTTCATTCATAAACCTGCAGTAAAATTACATAGAAAAAGAGATGGTTTTTCCTCCAGTAGCCCATAGGAGTCAGAAATACATTGCTCCAATGTCAACACAACTTTAAGATAATTTATTTGATATAATGTACAGATGAGTAGTCTTAAGATACACAAAACAGAAGTGCACTCCTGTCTAAAAAGGATGCAGTTTAGATCTTGGACCCTTGGTATTTTCCTTTGTATAACACCACAATAATTATCTGTGGGGATCCCTCACTATAACAGAAATTGGCTCCTACATCCATTGTGCTTCGGCAATTGCATAAGAAGCCCAGTCAAGGTCAGGGTTTCCAGCTGCTGTTACAGTTTGTATACCTAAACAAAGCCTCGTAAGAATGTCTTAATATAAAGTATTTATAACAAATCATCCTACTTTTTAGTGATCAAAAAGTTTCTCTGTTTTTCTTTTGCATACATGAGAAATTTGCACTTTTTAGAACCATGAAAGTGTATGTTTGCAAGCTGACAGAAGCTTATGTATTTAAAATAAATCCACATGCAAGAATTTTGTTGTTTTTGTTTTTTTTTTTTAAATTGTGACAAGTATACAAATATAAAGACTGTAATCCTGTAAGATTTATTACATAAATGAGAAGTCTTAGTATTGTGCAGTATCATTTTAACCTCTCTGTGCAGTAATATAGCCTGGGCTTCACAACATACAACTCCATCCATTGTGACAGTTTTGCAGTACGAATAAAAACTAACATCTTTTTATTTACTTAATCGAGGCAAACTAAAACTGTACATGACTACAGAACTGTGCTGTGGAGAACAGAGAAGTCCTCCTTGCATGGAGGACAGCTGACTAGCAATAGGATTAGAACTTCTTCAACAGGTTTAGATTGGTTGCTAACTGGTTAAAAAGAGATAAAGTTACTGTCAAACTTTCTCCAGAGCAAATAAATGCTAGAACTACTGTGTGCAATTGCTAAAATAAAGATAGAAGACATGATGTTGCAAAGTACCTATGTTTTTATTCTTAGTAAAGGCCCATCTGTTGAGTATGGACACAGAACAACTCCCATTCTGTCTGTGCTGACAGTATCTTCAGTGGTAGGTCAGTAAGCATGGCTAAATTTTCAGCATGATTGCTGTATATCCTGTGGATAAGGGAAGAACTTCTGTTTACTGTGGCTACTATTCATTATTCATTTTAAGGAATTAAAATTGGTATAATAATTGAAAATAAGTCTTCTTTTTCTAGGAAATAATATTTACAGAAGGAGTTTTGTATATGGCAGCTTGTTTCTCAGGGCACAAATGAATATTTCAGAAACGGAGCTTCTTTTGGAAACAGAAATATCTCAGTAAATCATATAGGAAGAGTTAACTCATGATTTTAGAGCATTGTAATCTAACAGACTGTTACACAGTGTGCAAGAATTAAGTGACCTGAAAATGGCATAACTAATTGCAGAGTCTTGAAAAAATAACGATAACGTGGAGGTTCATGAAATGTGTATGAACTGTATCACATATTCATACCCTATTACTGTGAATTCTGAAGTGTCTTACTGTTCAAGATAATAGACCTTGATTCAATTCAGTCTGATGTAGGATGAATTTCATGTGCTAATTAGTAAAGCATTTCTTAATGATTAGGAGAAAGTAGATAACATCTGATTGAAAACCTAACTGTCAGAGATAAAACAACGATACAACTCAGGGTGGAAGGAATGCCAGTCAGGATGAATTCAGGTGTCTTAATTATGATAATTAATGATTGTATTCCCTATATAAATGAACTCAACCAACATGAAAAGCATATTGTAATTAAAGTGCTTTTGAAAAGCAACATTTAAACAAATGCCATTGGTAATATTAATTACTTTTCTCATTTTCCATTTCACATTTGATTGCATTGGTTCACTAAGAGGCTAATATGGGAAGACTTTGAGCTACCACAGTTCCTACTTAAATCAGAACTTAGCACTACAGACAGAAAGAGGGCTTAAAAAACTCTGCATCTTTATCATTGCACATAATCAATGAATTTTCTCACATGTAATGAAAATATATTCTCCCATTAACAAATTATGCATTATGTCTTCCATCTCTAATATGCTATATTAATGGTTTTCCTCCTGGCCAAAAGAAAGCTACAACTAAAATGGAAATATCTATAGATGTTCATCTGATGTGGGAACATCTACTGATGTTTTCCAGAGGAAATGTGAACTGAAAGAAAGTGCTTTCTGGGAAGAGACCTGTTTAGGAAACGGATTTTGTGTCCTAAAAGAGATGTGAATTTTGTTTTTTCTTTGTTAACTATAGAGACTTAGGTTCATTGGACTGAAATGACAGTAGGGTTTGTTTGTGTTTTTGTTGTTGTTTTATTTGGTTGTTGTTCACTTTCAAGAGCTAACATCTTTCCAGAGAAAGCTTGATTTCATTCAGAATAATGCAAGAGGTCTTTAAAAAAAAATCATCCATTTATGTTTCAGTTCCATGAAAATAGCTCCTTGTCCACAGGATTCTTGCAGCTCTATAACAAGTGAAGCATTTAGACATTTAATGCTTACACTGATCCTATCGTGTGAAGACTTGTCAAATCTGCAGGTGACAACATATGTGGAAGTATCAAAAGTTGTATTTTAAGATTGGTAAGAAGTATATCAAGAAATTTTGTCATCTACATTTACTATAGTAGGGAAAATGCTTAGTGACAGGACTTTTCAAAGTACTGTAAAGTCAGCATATTAAGGGTAATTTAGCCTGATAGTAATATGGTGAGTACAGAATAGCTCCCCTGGAAGCCAATCCTGTTCTGATTACAATTCTACATAGGAGATAAAACATAAGCTAGTGAAAGTTTCACAGCTGCAGACCAAAGTGACAACATAGAAGAACAAAGAGATCAGTGATAATGGGTAAAATTCTGGCCTCAGTAAGGTCAAGAGCAAATTCCCATTGATTTTAATGATGCTTGATATTTCTAATTCATCACCTTTGAAGTGTCAAACATACAAACATCAGTTAGTACAGAGAAGTGGTCTACTAAACCACACCTCCACAAATGTGCTTTTTTTTGCCGTGTTTAGTCAGCCACCCGAGAAATTTGCCAGCAGGCTTTGAATGTACACTTTGAAGTGATTCAGTTCTATTAAAGTGTTGCCTCCTCATTTCCTATTTTTGAGCTTCTTAAAAAAGCAGTCTATATTTATTCTTCCAGTCAGAATAACCATTTTCACTAACGGAAAAATGAATTATCTAGGGAAAGACTGGAAATGTCGCTGTAACAGATAAATACTATGTATTCCTTCTCCCTCCCTTTTTCTCTTTACTGCCCTTCACCATCCTCTTTTTAAAAGCTGGATCTCTCCTTATTTTCACATATAACACGGAGCCATGTGAAGCCCAAGAGCTGCTACAAGCAGAAAGAGTAGCCCAGGAAAGAGATTTTACTCTTTTTGAGATTACTGCTGGCTCTACATTAACCTGTATGTTTTTAGAAATGAAGTGATCTGAAGGAGCAGTGTATTCTCCAACACAAAGAGACAACAGCTTGAAATGTTGGACCAAGGGAAATGGTGGACCAAGGGAAACCAGCTGATGTGATTTTTTTGGACTTCAGCAAGGCTTTTGACACGGTTTCCCATAGGATCCTACTGGACAAAATGTCCAGCATACAGCTAAATAAAAACATCATACGATGGGTGAGCAATTGGCTAACGGGCAGGGCCCAAAGGGTTATGGTGAATGGGGCTGCATCAGGCTGGCGGGCGGTCACCAGTGGAGTCCCTCAAGGCTCCATTTTAGGGCTGGTACTTTTCAATATTTTTATAAACGATCTGGATGTAGGAATAGAAAGTATTTTGAGCAAGTTTGCTGATGACACCAAACTTGGAGGAGTTGTGGACTCTGTTGAGGGTGGAAAGGCCTTGCAGAGGGATCTGGATAGGTTGGAGAGCTGGGCGATCGCCAACCGCATGAAGTTCAATAAGAGCAAGTGCTGGGTCCTGCACCTGGGACGGGGAAACCCTGGCTGCACGTACAGACTGGGCGATGAGACGCTGGAGAGCAGCCTAGAAGAGAGGGATCTGGGGGTCGTGGTAGACAACAAGTTGAATATGAGCCAGCAGTGTGCCCTGGCAGCCAGGAGGGCCAACCGTGTCCTGGGGTGCATCAAGCACGGCATCGCTAGTAGGTCAAGGGAGGTGATTGTCCCGCTCTACTCTGCGCTGGTGCGGCCTCACCTCGAGTACTGTGTGCAGTTCTGGGCACCACAGTATAAAAAGGACATGAAACTGTTGGAGAGTGTCCAGAGGAGGGCTACGAAGATGGTGAAAGGCCTGGAGGGGAAGACGTACGAGGAACGGCTGAGGGCACTGGGCCTGTTCAGCCTGGAGAAGAGGAGGCTGAGGGGAGACCTCATCGCAGTCTACAACTTCCTCGTAAGGGGGTATCGAGAGGCAGGAGACCTTTTCTCCATTAACACCAGCGACAGGACCCGCGGGAACGGGGTTAAGCTGAGGCAGGGGAAGTTTAGGCTTGACATCAGGAGGAAGTTCTTCACAGAGAGAGTGGTTGCACACTGGAACAGGCTCCCCAGGGAAGTGGTCACTGCACCGAGCCTGACTGAATTTAAGAAGAGATTGGACTGTGCACTTAGTCACATGGTCTGAACTTGGGTAGACCTGTGCGGTGTCAAGAGTTGGACTTGATGATCCTTAAGGGTCCCTTCCAACTCAGGATATTCTATGATTCTATGATTCTATGTTCCCTTCTTTTCTGTCAAGGCCTCTGTCCTTCACTACATAAACTTTCACGCAGCTTCTCCTATGCTCATCTGGACAGTTTGCACCACCATTGTTACCTATACTGCTGTTTTCAACTCCCTCTCCACTACTTTTTTTAATATAATGCATGAAAATTCATTTCCATTAACAGCAAGGCTAGCATTCCTGTCAACTTTTGCAAGGTTGAAATTTTGCTTAATAGGCACAAATGGAGTATGAGCCTTTCCTGGAACTAATTATGCTGTAATTTCAGCTAACAGACCTACAGGGCAATGAGATTTGAGAAACTCTAAGGACTGACTTGCCTTCTGGCCATAAGCTGAAATTCTGACAAGTTGGAGTAACACACTGTCATGTGTGAAAAGAACGACCACTACAATGTATGCTCACTTGGGGCTCAAAGACACCTGAGACTAGGATTCCACAAAACCATGTTGTTGTCATGAATTGTCTTGTCTATGCTGTCCTTCTCACTCCTCACTCCTGCAATTCCTGGTAGAACTCATCACTGGAACATAAGAGTTAAAAAAAAAAAAAAAAAAAAGAGAGAGAGAGAGAACTAAACCAAGACAAACAAACAAACAATCTGGGTTAAAAACAACCCGTTCCCATTTAAAGAGTAATCTGTTTTTTATGTAGGATTTTTAAACTTGCTTCTTTAATTCATTTTTGTTTGTTTGTTTGTTTAGATTTATTTGTGGGAAGAATCACACAAAGATTTATTTTTTTTAAGACAACTGTAAGCAGTTACAGTAACATAGAGCAGCAGATTGTGAATCAGTTTGCCATCAATGTTATAAAAACTTTTTATCCATGACCTGAGGACATAGTATTGTCCCACCTGCTTTCACTGGAGCGTACAGCTTCCCCACCTCAGTTTTGAGGAGGTTAATGTGACCCCTTTTATATTTAGCACAATCCAAAACTCAAAGTTTTAGGTGGGAGTACCATGCAGATCACAGCACAAGGGCAGACAAGAAATCATATTTCTTACAGAGAGAGTTATTTTTCACTTTTAGCTTCCTGTCTCTTCCCCTAAACAGACTGCTATTGCCCATACATTGAGTGCCCGTTGCTTTATTAATATTCATTGTCTGCAGCCTGTATCCCATTTGTACTGTACAAGAGTATTGTAAGTCTATTTCCTAATCCAATGGTCACCAATTAAATACCACCCAAGACTCAACATTTAATCAACTTTTGGCTTTTTTTCATAAATCCCATAAAAGAATTTAACTTTACTGATGATTTGCATTTTAGAAGTGCTTCAGTGCCTATAAAGACACAAATGCCATTCCAATTTTTCACACCAACTTCCAGAGTTCAAAAAGAATTGAAAAGATAGTTAATCACGTTTAAAAATGAGAAAGTAGAAGAGCTTTTGCAGCTTATTATCTATATTTACAGATTTAGTATGCTCTGTCTTTGGGAGTGGGGTCTATACAACCCCTTGACTGCCCTTCACTGTCTTCTGTTCTTTTCCTCTGTCCCTCATAAGCATTTATTTATGTGATGAACATTCCTGAGCCACATTGCATTTACTTTTCTCCTAGTGCACCTGGAATCTCGACACCTTTTAACTGTGTCGGCAGCTCCCTGACCTAGAATTCTTATTTCTCTCAACAGAAGGCTTTTAAGTCAGCTCAGCTGTTTCAGACTATCTCCAGCTCAAGTCTGGGCCCTGAAGAGAGCACCAAAAAAGTGGACTGTCATCTATAGGAGGGTGTCATGATTACACATGCTATCCATAATAATTGTTCTGGCATCCACATGGCCAGATATATGCTGAAAGTCAGCATGGACAGAAGCACCTTCCTACCCTTCAGATACATCTTTATGTTTTGCTAGAATTCCCATTTCATTATAGGTTTTCCTCTACGTAACACAGATGCACAGTGAAGATCCACCCATAGATCTAACACTGATGAGTAACAGTTTCCTTACTACTCTGTACACAGCTTCAGCTCTTTCTGAATATAAGATCATTGAAGGATTCCTTCATGTAGTTTGGTAACTTGTCTATAGAAAGACAGACTCTTTTATACCATGGTGTTAAAAGACAATTTGCGTATTTAGGAAATTCATGCATTCACTGAAAGCCATTTTAAGCTGAGTGGAAAACTGGCTGAAACTTATTAATATTCCTATCATTCTTTTTAAGAAAATTCCATATTTGTGAGACTTTTTTTTTTTTTTTTTTTCATATTTTACTGTAGTTAGAGGAGAGACAAAAAGCTTCTAAATAGTAATCAAAGATATATTGGGATATAACTGCAGAAATAAGTAAGCCTGAAAAGATTCAGAATACATAGTTCTAAGGGGATGTTTTCTAGTTTAAAACCTTAATTTTCCAAGGCAGATACAAGATTAGTTACTGATTGGTACAGAGAGAAGGAAGATGAAATAAAAGTGATAAACTTTATGTCATATCTGAGGATATATCTTCATTGTAATAAAGACCTAACTTCAGGCTAATCATGGTGGAATGAATAGCATGGGCTACAAGATCTGTCTGAGTAGAAAAAAAAAAAAAAGCAAAAAAAAAAAAGCTAAAAACTGAAACTTAAGCATAGATATGTCTGTGTCTAAGTTACTGCTGTGACTGTCTTGATGACATAAAATTCATTGGCTCAGCAAATCTTATTAAGATGATATTTAGAATGTCAAAATATACACTCAGAAAGGTAACTAGGACTTAAACTCTGTCAATCAGCTCCTAACAGCTGAAAAAAACAGTTGCTATTACAAATTTATCAAGAAGATTGTAACAAAGATAAGCATTTCATTTGGTTTGCAAGGATATTTGCTTTTACTAATGGAAGTCTTTGTGTTCAGAAACATTTTTGCCAACCAATTTAAACATAATCCTAAACTGTGTGATACCATGTCTTTAAAAATCTTGTCATTGAAATTGTGAAGGAATTAATGATAAGGACTGATGTAATCCCCAGTCTCATCTTTGATGCTGCCTTTCTTTTTATTATTATTATTTTTACACTATGATTTTCCTTGCTATAGAAATGTTTTCAACTACTATGTTTTATAATTAAAAAATGTGTTTATGTACCCCTTTACTCCCACTATAGACTTTGGTAATAGAACATTGGAGTTGAAAACGGCCCATCCACTAGTTCAATTGCATTGAATGGGAGAGCAGGGCTAAACAGCACAGCAAGAGGGAAATTACTTTGGTGTTTATGTTTGCAGTCTGAGGCCCTGATCCTGCAGACATTCAGGCAGTTGAGACACTTTACACTACTGAATAATCTGATTTAGTTCAAAGGGAGTATTCAGGTATGTTAAATTTCTTACCAGCCTACATGTTTATAAGCTGGCGGCCTAAATTACAACTGAGCCATCACTTTTGGTGGAGGTAACTTCACTGGATGAAAACACCGTTTTTTCATTTCCTTATAATTGTTTCCAAAGGAACAGTATTGCATTCCCCTGATCTAGTTTTATGAAATACAAAACAAGAGTTTGCATTGCTAGAGTGCACATGAAGCTAAATTGAAAATAGTAGCTAGCCTTAAACTTCAGAACAAGGAAGCAGAGCTAAAAGGCAAGTTAAAATAGCTTGGCATACAGAAGAATATTTTCTGTTACATAGTACGTACATTCTGCTCCCATTAACTCTGGTACTGTAGAAGTGGGAGGTATTTTGTATTTCCTTCAGAAATGAAACTGAAAAAGTAGAGTTCAACAGAAAAACTTCATCCTACTATTTACCAAATTTATTACTTATTAATGTAATATATATGCTGTCATAGTACTGTGATTCCAAGTTTACAATCTGCATAGCAAAAATACACAAATGGTATCAGACAAATATCTTAGCCATAATCAGCAAATATCAAGGTAAGGCACAGGACTTTTAAGTGCATTCGAAAAGGAGGCAGACATTTACTTTTTAGAGTTTACCTCTCAATTCTTAATAATAGTATTTTGTTCATGCTGTTAAATACTTGAAAATGCTGCATAAATACAGATACAAATCCACTGTATTCCAACATTAATAAAAAACCATAGCGGTTTTAGTACACTTTCATTAGACTACTTCAATAAGAATCAGTTTTTCATCTTCAGACAGCATCATTCTAAGGTTCTGAGATATGACCAAAACTAAATCATCACAATTTAAGCGTTACTCTTTTAAAATACAGGGAGACTTTTTCCTTCTTTTATAATTTATATTATCTGCACTGTGGGAAAAACTTCACTTATTAACTGCAGTCTCTCAAATATAATGAAACCTCTTTAATGCTATCACCATTTTGTGAAAAGAGTATCACAGTTTGTACTCTGACCAGACATCACTGAAAAACTGTTGGTCAAATGGAATGCACCAAGGAAGTCTGTATCTCCTTACAGTTCCAGTGAAATTAAACAGGAGTAAGCCTCGTATATTAAACAGAATTATCATTGCATGTGACGGGCATAAGCAAAGAAAAAAAAAAAAAAAAGAAAATAAAAAAAAGCATGCTGTAACAGGGATTTATTAAATATAGTGAAGGACATATTGAACAGAATATAGCCTGTATAAGCTATATTATAATCCTAACGTGAATTAAGATAACAAATACTTTGAATATCTCTAAGTGTATTTTCTTGTGCATTAATACTAATTGATATGTAAAAGCCAGTTACTCTGGATGAAAAGTGTTGCTCCCAAGAGAATGATGACACTTTTTGTTGAGATGTATTGGCTCAAGGGCTAGTATTCTGTCTTAACATAGAGCAGTTCTGTCCTAACACACATTTCTATAGCCATTTACCTGTGTTCCAACTGGATATGAAGCACTGACATACAAAGGACTGTCATACAGATTTCATAATGACTTAAACAGTTTCCACAAGCATAAATGCACAAAGATAGAAAGGTGGGAGATTCAGATCCTGGCTGTGGATATTATGATTAAAACAGGATGGAAACATCTCCTGTTTTGCTTTATTCAGAATAGATACTTCCATACATAGAACCTTTTGGATAATTTACTGAAGGAAACAGATCAGCTGAGTAAAGGTCTAATTTATATTATTTTTATTCCATAAAAAGGACAGGATAATATGGCCTTAAATACTGTACAAACAGTTACTTCTACATAAGATTTGTGGAAGTTACTCTTGTTTAAATAGAGTTCTTTTATCTGTGGAATCTTGACAATGAAGTCTTTCTAATCACCTCAGCTGCCATCATTATTTCAGCCCTAATTACTGTGCAGGGCTGCTACTTGAATTCCCTCCCACCTCTCACTGGGTTAGTTTTCATCCAAGCTAGTGGAAACATGGGAGGTGTGGAGGACATGTAGCCAGGAGATCAAGATTGCTCTTTTCAGTGACAGCCCTCCAGCCAGATCAGCTTAAGCAGACCATGAAACTGAACCCTGAGGTAGTTAGCTTTGAATTCAGGCAAGGGAAATTGTAACATGTTTTCTCCCAAATAATACAGCTATCCTGCATTTTTATTTTTTTTTTTACATTTATAAAAAGATACTTAAAAAAAAAATCTTCCTACATCCAGTCTAGGGATCTGGGTTTGCTATATTATAGTACTTTTTGTTAAGCTAATGTAACGCTTTTGAAAATAGTACTAGTAAAGCATAATACACATGTGTATATAATTACTTACAAAAAAAATTGTCACTACCTCAGTAATTGTAAACTTGAATAAGTAATACAGGAAGAGCTCCATACACCTTTGTCCTCCCCAGAAAAGGCATAATCTTTTTCTTTCCATCACTCCTCCTTTATTTTAGTATTCACTGTACATTATTCACAAAGTAAAAGTTCAGATAGTTCTCCTCATACTTTGAAAGATTCAGATTTGGATCCAAATACAGATGTTAGGTTCCCAGATCTTGCCGTATCAGCTTATTTTGTACTATCTGGGACATATCTTCAAAAGAAAGTTTGAAACACATGAGTGAATATTCTTGCCTTTTTTTTCTCTCCTTTATCCTGACAAAAAGGAGTTTCCACCCACCAGTAGGCTTCTTAATGCTAGAATCATATCTAGGACAGATTAGACTATGCTTTATATATGCATACAATAAAACACTTTTTCTAAATATGTATCTAAATTGATAGGATTTAATAATTATCTTCTCAATACACTTTTCTTCTCTTTCTTTCTTCTTTCTTTATAGGAAAGTTTTCTCCTTCCTCAAGCTTTTTTTCCACCAAAACATTCTCTAAAGTGTCTAAATTCGGCTACTACACGGCAATTTACTATCTTAGATGTTCCCAAGAGGCATGGGAAACCTATAAAGATGCCCCCAGTCACATTCAGTTGTCCAGTTGCTTCATTTAGCTAACCTCTTCTTTCCAGATGAAATATAGGTCAGAGTTCTGATGTGACTACTTGAATTTCTAACTTATCATACACTATTTTAGTTTTACTATGAAGTCTTTTCTAGCAGAGTTTCAAACTTTATTAAGAACTAAACCAATACAAAGAATTATCTCTCCCACGCTTTTTGAAAAGGAATCCTCAGCACCATTTCATCCTATCCTGCTACTAAATTGAGCAATAGGGGCAGTTGCCCTGAACTTATATACTGAAATTGTTTTTAAAGGGGATCACGAAGCTTAATCAGCTGATTTAATGTGCTTGATTACTGATTGAAATCTAAACATCAGCAGCATAGACCAGGGATTTTGTAAACGTAGTTCTAGATCAGATTCACCAAAAGAGGTAAAAAACAAACAAACAATCAAACAAAAACCAACAACAACAAAAACAAATAAAACAAAACAAACAAGCAAACAAACAACAACAACAAATCAGGAAGCTTCAGAATCTTCAACTCTTTTGGTAATGTAAAGTATTATTCACGGTAGGAGGGAATAGAGCTTTTCATCAGTAAAACAAATACAAATTTCAAACATTCCTGAAAATTCAAGGGCTGATTCATGATTCAATGCAGAAGCACCTGTGATTACAAACAAATCAGATTTGTTCTTAAACTCAGTCAGAGCTGAGCACAGAATACAATTATGCTTTATAGTGAAAACAGAGATGTAAATCTCACTTGTAGAGGGAGACTGGTAAGAGAATAGCAACGTGGAATCTGAGTACCTATATATGCTACTAATTCAATATATACATCTTCAGCTTAAAAAAAAGCAATATTAAAAAAGTCACATTTAAGAAAATATAACTACTATGTTTCATTTACAGCTTCTGGTAAGGAGCTGCTGTATTCCCTTTACACAAAGAAATTATTAGAAGAATACACAAAAAGCCTACACAAATGAGCTTTTTCTTGGCCATTGCTTTCTGAACCTGTTTTGTCTTTAAGCAGAGTTTACCTTGTGTATGTCAGAAGAATTTCAGTTTCTGTCATACTGCTTATCAGGTCTGATCTAGCTGAGAATTCCTCACCCATGACCTCTTCTCTCTGACACAAAGGCTCTCTGCTCTCAGGCTAACAGAAAACTCAGATGCACTCTCTAAAAGCTTATACCCAGCTTTAGGCTTCTCCTTGTTCTGGAGTTCATTAGTTCTTAGTTTTTTGCCTCTAGGTCTATCACTTCATATTACACTGAAGACAGAAAACCAGGAAACTCACACCCATCTTCTCTTGCCACAAAGAGAGTTACATAGCATAGCATAGCTAAGCATACTATCACAGTTTATCTTTCACTACTTCCTTCGATTCTCTTCTCACTTCTCATTATGTACTTTTTCTACTTAACATTTTTCTTTTCATCATAGGTTGAGCACTGCAAAGTTAGAATCCACAAACA
The DNA here is from genome assembly GCF_963932015.1 of Anas acuta. NCBI lineage: Eukaryota > Metazoa > Chordata > Aves > Anseriformes > Anatidae > Anas > Anas acuta. Next base: position 7,175,758 of record NC_088988.1, on the reverse strand, counting down.
CCCACCACTGCTATTCCACCTATTCCACAATCTTTTATAAAACTTGCTTTTAATTGACTTCTCTATCACATTTGGGGAAAGAAAGGATATGGCCATGGATTCAAATGGTTGCTCAGAATAAGGAATAGCAAAATCTTGAACCTCTTACTTGCTAAGACTGCACTGAACTATAGATTATCTAACTGCTCTCTACTGTATTTCTACTTAAGTTTTTAAATAGAACTGGGTTTTATCTTCAAGCAGAATAGGAACTTGCTTGAATTTACAAAGAAATTTTGTAGGGTGGATAATCCACTTCATACCAACACCATGTTTATTATCTTAATATCTATTATCTTAATATCTATTATCTTAATATCTATGAAGATATTAACCTTGTGCACAGATTAATATTAAGCACAGTGTATGGCCATAAGTGATTTTAAATAGAGACATACCCGTACACAGGGTACATACCCTAGTCAGGCTTCCTTTTTTCAGCTATCAGATAAATACAAATTAAATTGATTTCAGTGTTTCAGACCATGAATTCAAGCTTGAAAGAATTCAAATTAGTCTGAAGATTCGATAGAACTATATGAATAGGTGACCACATGAGACATTTGTACATGTTCCCATTACTTGCCTTAAAGCTTCCGCTGGTTAAATAAATAAATAAATAAATAAATAAATAAATAAATAAATAAATGTTATTTCTCATATCTCATGATCTGCTCTCAAACACTTAAATTCTTTTATGAAGTATGGTAAAGATATGAAACATCCCTGTACTTTATTTAAAAGATATTCTATTTCCAGAAACTAATTTATATTGTTTCATAATATAATCTATATTTTTTTTTTCAAAAAGAATGTCACACTCGAGTTCACAGTGAACAATAAATCGCAGGTTTCTGTCTCTTTATTTTTTTAATAATAACATTCTTTTTGCCTTTTAGCTCAATAAATTAAGTTAGAGTAACACTTTGACGTGGAAAATCACAAAATGAGCTAGCTAAGCCTTTTTTGTTTCTATTTATACTTTCTCCTTTGCTGGGTCCTAGACTGAATTATAAAAACTTCTGAATTTCTCATCACCACTCTTCAATTTCATTCTAGATTAAATGCTCTGAGAACTTGGAATGGAAACACAGGAACTATTTATTTCCTTGGAAAGCCTAGAGGTATAATGATTTTCTTGTTGTCCTTGTATCTTGCTTCCACATCTGGCTGAAACATTCAGCATTGTGAGAAGAAGCCTAAATACACAAGTATCAGCCTCAATTATTGGAAATACATTTTTTCATTAACTCCAGGGAAAGACTCCCTTTTCCTACTCAAATTTTTATTTTCAACTCTTACTATGAGAACAGTGTCACACAAAGATTTTTTGGAAACCTGACACTGATTGACAAAAGTGATTTTTTTTTATAGACAGTTTATCTATCTACTAAAGATGACTTTCAAAGTGGAAAACTGCTTAAAAATGATAGAGAATGGTTGAGGATTAAAATAATAATAATAATAAAAAAGATGTGGGTGAAAATACTAATTTCATTTCCTCTGATATATTGCTTCCTGAATCAAAAAACATTCCCATTTAAGGAAAAAAAAAATAAATGGAAAAAGATACTTGCATGTTACTTCTATTTGAAAAGACTGAGCACATAATGAATTTCCTATTTGGTACTCATATTCACAGGAACCCAGGAGCAAGGTTTTCCCAGAGTCCAGTGGAGTTTTAGGCACTCCTAGTTTCTGATATTGCTCTCTTCCTGGATTACTTGCTTCCCTGTACGTACATGTAGTGAGAACTACTTCTCAGCATACATCATGTCTTCAACTCAAGGGGAAATTTCTGTTTGTCAAATGAACTTGATTAGAGGAAAATGGTAACAATTTAGCAAAGGAAATATATGAAGAAAATTCAAATGGAAGGCCTTTCGGCATAAATTAAGTACTGCAGATATACTAAGAGAATGACTTTTAAAATTTACTGGAATGTACACTCTGACTGTCAGTATATAACACTGTCATACTGGAAATAATGGGATTATCTATAGATAATTTAATAGGCTGGCATCAAAGGGAAGAAATACTGCAAAGACTGAGATTTTTGTTATTAGTTGTGTTTACATGTCATAGTTTAGAACAACTGGCACTGGCCCTAGTGCAAACAATGGAACACAGGACAGCTAGTGCTGAGGCTGCCTTTCCTGATCTTCAGAATCTGTCTCCTGGGTCTTAGTAAGCTGTGGACCCTGATACAATTACACTTGATAAGTTTGCCCTGCTTATGTATATCTTTGATCTTTATATAAACAGTCCCTGGACATTTGTGCATGTTGAGCAGTACTTTAATCCATGAATAAAATCAGTCAAAAGTACAAGTGCAGCAAGGTATGGCTCAATAATTATAAAAATAAAATCTTGACATAAACTGCTTTCACGAACTTACCTTCCTCGGGGACAACAGTCAGAACTAGCTTGCTGTTTTTCTGGTAAGCTGTTTGGAGTTAGAATGAAATTGGAATGATAACTTTAATGGAATGGAAGGAGGAGAAGAACAATAAAGTTCACTTTCAAAGTAAAAATATTACAGAAAAATTACAAATTGATTTTGTGCAGAATCCTTCCTCTTTTATCATTTTATTTAACTATTTCTTTGCTTTAAAGAGACCTGGCTGTGGGCTGATATAATCTCAGAAAAAAAAATCATAGTGTAAATAATTTCTAATAAATTATGTGTTAGTGAGAACAGGGAGGTTGAGTGGAAGACCACTCAACCCGAATTCTCTATGTACAATAAAGTATGTTCTATAACAACACAGTGTGATTCAGAACTCTAGAAATCTTCAGTACCTTCTGTTGCCACTATTTCTTTATATATATATATATATTTTCTTAAGAATCTACAAAATGAAAAAAATATATATACACCTTTATATATATGTATCTTTATATACCTACATATATGTATATATAGATATATATCTGTGTGGGACATAGACTCCGTGGATAGGTATTTAATTCTAGAATTAATGCAACATGGTCCAGAAGGAACTTGTGGATATTGGACAATAGTATATTTTTTATCTCACTCTTTACCTGAAAGCAATATACCCCTTTGGATAAAAGTGATGCAAGTGTAAATGTTATAGGGAAAATGCAAAAAGCTATTGGGAAAGTATTGTTAAAATAGTGTGTTTTTTTTCATTTCATACCAATGTCACAATTGCTCACAAGTTATTTTGCTAGTAGTAAGCTAGGCACAAGAGAGTCATCAGTTCTGAGTGTAGTTTACTTTATGCTAGGATACTGTATGTGTATTTTCTTGTGAGAAACAAAAATTGCTTATATGGAACAAACTGCATAACTCAAAGATGGCCACAAGTTTCTGCAATTTACATTCTATACTCAGAAAAGCTTCTGAAAGATATTAGATGAATTAGCTGCGGATTCTTCATTTCCTCATCATTTGATCATGCTTCTAGTTATTTCACAAACTTCCTTCAAATCAAACTAATGCAAGTGGAAGTGTTGTTGAAGAACCTTTCTGTAACTACTTAAAACACATTTAGCAATATATTGGCTATGTAAGTGTAGTTTGCAGTGAACGCAATATGGAGTAAGAAATATTGAACTGTGATATACAGAAAATATTTGGATCATTTGTTCATATAATATATACTTGCAGGGACTATCTATAAGCCTACGTACAGTACTGAAGTATGAACATCAAATCAGCATTCAAATACACTGGGTTGTAAACTCAGATTTTTCTTATATACCAGATATATTTTTGCTTTCACATACATTCTCTGTGTTCTGTTTAGTATCTACCTAGAACTTCCAGGATTTGTTTCATTCAAAAATCAAGATTAGGTAATAAAAAAATAAGACCTAAAAATTATGTCTAAGAGAGTCATTTTCCCCATCAAATAATGGAATTTGGATATGTTATGTAGGAAGCATTGACATGAGATTGAACTGTTGTCTCTTCTCCTTAAACAAATAATTGACAAAAAGTGTGCTATATACAGGTTAACCTTCTCTCTACTTTGTAACTTAAAATTCACTTAGCCATTCCTAAAGCTCTCTTTACTCGCTCACATTCAAACAATGTTTTTCTCATCTTGTGTTATAAATAAATTTCCCTTCATTTAGAATTATTTACATTCTTTGTTTTTAATGATAAAATTCATTCGTATTTCTACTTTTTCATTAATTTCTGACAGATATCTAACTACCTTTGAATCTCATGGAAAATTCTACATTCTTTCTTCTTCAAAATTTCTATGTGGGTATTATAAGCACCACTTTTAGCATTACAATGTAGGATTATGTTACCTGAGTTTATTAAACTTAAAGAAGCAGGAAAGAATTTGAGCTTTCTGAAGTTAGTGCAATTTTCAAAATGTCTAATTCAGTGTTTAAGACATGTAGAAATTTAGATGTAGCCAAATATATTGTTATTGCATCAATCAAATGATAATTTGAGGAGACTATTACATGTCACTAAGAAGTATTTTATGTTAATGTCGTAAAAATGGTTTGCTGAATGAGTATGTGAAGGATCTGCCACTTGAACCATAGCAGAACTGGAAGTTTGAGAATCAAATAGCTAAGAATAACACTGCTCCATTTTCAATGTACTAAAAGCTTTTTGCTCAGTGGGAAACTAAGTTATTAGAAAGGGCAGTCTAAAAATGTACTGCTAGGAGATTTGGGAGTAGTAGTCCTTGAAGTGAAGATTTAGTATTGTAGATTTTACAATTTATCCATTTTTGGTGGTTGTGATGTATGAGTCACAGGGGTAATAAACTTCAAATAGGTTGAAGTAAAGTTAAGTACTTCCCAGTATCTTCTATTAATTATCTGTGGAATAGAAGAAAATAAATTAATGCAGAGACATAAGCTCATCTTGGAACAAAAGGGGAATACAATGTTAGCGTGATGGTTTTACTGAGTCTTCTTCAGAGAGGGCTGAGTGATCAAGAAGTATTTAATGTCTATAGATTACTTACAATATTTCTTCATTATTATTTTTTTTAATTTAAATGAAGAATGTAATACAAAATGAAGGATGGCAGACTAAGAATTCTGTAAACAGAACTATCAAAAGAGTTGTGCTCTTCCCTGTGTGAAAGCTGTAGGTCAATCCTAGCTAGCAGGCTAGCCCGCCGGAGTTGTTTCAAGAGTATTTCATGCTTTTTGTTCTTTTAACCCCAGATTTCTTTTGAGTGAAGACTGTACAGTGAGAGAATATTTGTCACATATATGATAGCTCTGTGATTTAGCAGGCAGTTGATATGCCATTGCTCAAGGGAATCTCTAAACCTTTTGCTTGGCTACTCTAAAGCTGGCTCACCAAGATCATCTGTGTTTATAGTCTGATACAAAATGAAAGGATAAAAATAAACCTTCCACTCCCAACACATTCTATCATCCCTCCTAACTCCCTAATTCTGAAGACTGCCAATATTAGCAGAGAATTCTTTCCCTAAAGACAAGTTTTATATGTGTATAGTGTAAGCAACAGCTTACATACTTGGACTAACTGCTGATTTGGGGTGACCTCAATAGATGTCATCAAAAATATATTCAGTTTTATGGCCCTTTAATAAACTTATCTCCAAGTGCAACATCCACGTTGAGGTCAATTAAAAGCAAAAACATAACAACACCTGCCCCCCCGCCCAAAAAAATAAAATAAATTAAAAAAAAAAATCATGAAGAAAGCATGGTGTTTGTTTATGTAAGTGTTGCCTGTGAGTATTTAAGGCCAACTCAAAGTTTGACTTTGTAACTTCTTATTCTTCAACTCATCAGCATAGCTAAAACCTCAAGACCTACATCCTTTTGATCATTTCATACCTGGACACTCTCCAACACATTAACTCTCATCTAAAGCTTACAGCTTCTTGGCAGCAGTAACACTGTTTACTTCAACTTTGCAGAGGCTTCAAGAACTTAAAATAAACCAGTATGTTTTCAAGTTTTCTTCCCTTGGAAGCAGTAAAATACTTGTCTCTTTGCTCTCTATGAGGATATTGTATTAAGATCCTGATGTTACTAATCCTCACGTATTACCAAGAATTGGTGTATTTGGTACACAAACATATAAGGGAAGTTGACATCATCTGTCTTTTCCCACGCCTACAAGAAAACACCAAACATGACATTGCTTCAGCAACCGGAAACTGATGAATAGCAATTGTCAGACAAAAGTAAAGCATTATTTCATGTCCCAGCTGTATACAATGTATTTCAAGCTTAATATATTAATAAGCCTTTCTTTAAGTAGATCCTACAATTTATGCTAGATTGACCAAATAAAGCAGAAATGTCCAGTTCTAAAATGTGCAAAAAAATGTCTCATGCTTTTTTTTTTACCCATCAGCCTCTACCTCTGAAAGACAGTGTGAAGCCTTGTTTAGATATAAACAGATTAATATATTCCATAGTCTCAGAGCTGAGGTTAAACAAAATGCTCAGTCTAGTTTGTACTCTTCTTGTTACATTTTCTAGATCAGTCTTCCACATCTCTAGCTAATTATCATCATCTCTCCAGATAATCTTGTCAGAGGATGACTGTGTCTGAAGATAATCTTTTTAGGGCATAATCTCACTGCAGAATCATATTGTTTCAATATAATTGCATTACAAGGCATCAGTAGCTCCCAAGAAGATGGTACATATTCAGAAGCAGTAACATATAGTTCTTCAATTTAAAACTTATACAAAATTATGTGATATTTATCAACATAGGAGTGGAAATCAATCTATTTATGTCTTTGCAAAATATCCTGCTCAAAAACGGTTATGAAAGAGGACCCAAATGAACAGAAATTTTGATAGTATATTAATTACAAATAAGTAGTCTTCAATTCTTTCATTGTAGGTTAAAATACTTTGTATTAAAGCTTCTCTTAGATGAGTTTCCACAAGCATTACTTTGCATTAGCAGTTTCTATTTGTTGATATTCCACAAGCTATTCCAATAAATACTAAATCTCACTGCAGTATTCTTAGGCAAGTCTAGAGGATCTCTCATTTTTATGAGTGGATTAGGACAGTCAAGCAATGCAACACTAATCACTCACAGTAAAAAAATCCCACAAACACTACAGCCTCATGTACAATGTTAAAGAAGACCTACTGATTTTGAGTGCTTTTATCAGTGTGCTAAACTCTCACAGTCAATGACACAGTAGTAGTGGTGGAATCAAAATTTAGCAATTCTGATCCTAGGGCTTTGTCCATTTTGATATTGTCAGAAGCACATACTCCATATGCTAAGCTTTACAAGATCATACTCAAAACCTTCCTTTTTCTAGACAAAGACTTATTAATTTATCACTTAATATAAATGATAAATTAATATAATATAACATAGACCAGTCGCTGCTGTTCTTATTGCTAACTCTATAGGTTATCAAGAATCCATTCAGTTATCAAGAATTCAAGAATTACTTCAAAATACACCAAGGACAGCTAAGCTTCTTCTTCTTTCTTTTTTTTTTTTTTTTTTTTTTCCCTAGTTTAATAATGAGTTTCTGCATGAATACTAGTTAATTTCTCCAAGAAGTACAATATACTAGCCAGTATTCATTTAAATGAAAACAAAACAATCCTTCTCAAAAGCTACATCCTCATAATACACAGTGCTACTTTTTCAAGTACTTACTGAAATCAATTAGAATTTCCAGACAACTGTGGCAACCCTACAGGTATTTGTTGAATTACTGCTACTCTGGCCAGCTTGTTTGTATTAGTTCCCTCATACTAGACAACACTGTCATATGGTAACTGCTAGTGCACCTTCACATTAGCTCTGAGCATAGCTTTTAATTGCTTTTCTGGTTTTCTAGTTTTGTTAACAACATTTTATATTCACTACACCTTCTTTATATATACATATATAGATGTAGATAGATAGATAGATAGATAGATAGATAGATAGATTATGGGTTGTTAGAAACACAGCTTTATCCCTCTTTGTTTTAACTAATTTCTACTGTTTCCTAACTTTTACTTCAACTAGCCAGCAGCATGTATGTCATGGTATACCTATATTAACCAATGCTCTCCATTTCTACTGCAGCTTTCACCTGTTCTGTGCCAGCTGCCTACTTTCTATTTATTTGGAGATATTCTTTATTCTTTTTCTTCCTGACCTTCATGACCCTATTTGTGCTACTGCAGAAAATAAGGAAGGGTGTCAAATATCCATTAAACTGTTCAACTTGATATTTTTGGAGAGTGTACTGTTTAAAACCTCAAGTGGCAATACTAAGCCTTCATGATTTGATATATGCTTATTCTTTCTCCCATCACATAGAAAACACCATTTTACTACATTTTCAGTCTTTATTTTGTCTTGTGTTACACAAAATTTTGTCAATTTTGTCTTGTGTTACACAGTAAACCTCTGTATAATATTATCGATGATTCTTGAAACTTCCAACTGTTATTCTGATTTATAGTCTATCCCAAACATATTTTAAAATTAATCTTGAAAGAAAAATGATGATATAGGCACCTTACACAATTGAAATCATAAGCCTCAAAAGGCGCAATTAAAATATGATAGACAGAACATTTAAATGTCATTTGCACTTGCAAAACATCACCTTCAAAGCAGTGTTAGTGTGTTTTAGTTACTGAAAGAACAGGACAACCTTCTGGTCTTAGAAATAAACCTTGAAAAAGAAAATGTGAAATCCCATTTCACAGAGACAGAAAAAAAAATATTTAAGATTGGGGTATAGTTTCACAGTGCATTGGAACCGTTCTAATGCAGGTAGCTGTCCATAGAGGTATCTTGGTCCTCTTCCAATCCCATCAATACATGCCACCTTACCCTTCAGGACAGTTCTAGCTACCGCATGGTTTGCAATTACTTGGTTCAGACATTTCTGTGTGTCCACACATATAGATCTTATGTTTGATCCATTGATATATACGACTATGTATTTTTATATATAATGAGTTGGAGCTTTTCATAAACTCACAAAGGAGAGAACCTGAACCAAACCACTTCCTTTCTCTGAAGAATACCAAAGATACTTTCTGGATAGACCTATATTCAGAAGTATAAAGCCATCTCAGCTTGACACTTTCAGATGTCCCAGTACCTTGCAAATCAAAAATAATGAAGATTTAGGATTTTTCAGTTTCAGAAGTAAAATTTCTAACAAGTCTTTTTGCCATGCTTCATAGCACAGTCCACAGAAACTCAAAGGTCTGCACAAGACTCCTTTAATACACACTGTCTCCCCACATTCCAGAATCTGTTATAACAGTCTCCTTTTTTACTGTGTTCCCTGTACAGGCAGGTATGTTTTCACAGGTATCTCTTGTTAAGATATGTTAAGATACTTCTTTGCCATTTATCAAAACATCACTTCATACATCTATATATGAGTTGTGTTCTAGTGCCAGTAATTCCTAGGGATATTGACTTAGAAACAGAAGACAGTATCAGATGAAGATCTACAGGCAAATAGAAATGAGTAACTTATATTTACACAAAACAAAAAATACTCTGAATTTTAGTTCAGTCTTCTGTAGGTTGTTCATCTATTTACAAAGCTGAAAATGTTTCTGGTGAGAATGTATTTTTTTTCAAAGGAAAGAACACAAACATTTTGTCTGATGTTGTCAGGTATGACATAAGTATTTTCACGTTATGCCCCTTTAATATGAAAATGGGAGCTCTCAAACTATATTTCTTTACTAGAAAATACAATATTCATTAATTTTCTTTTGTTTTACTGTGTTTTCCAAACTTAATGTAGAGTTCATTCTGCATTATTTACTAGCTTTTTATGTAGCTTAAAGTATATTAAGTAATTTAAATGATAATCTGTGAAATGTATAATAGGAAATATAATCACTAATTTAAAGTTTGTTATGACAACTCATATATACTGAACACTTGAAGAATTAAAGTGTTAAAACCATAGTACTTGCAGCTATTTAGCAAAACTTTCAAGATCAACAGCTCTGCTTTACAAAACCTTTAAGTGTTTATTAATTTAAGTAAATTTCATAGAATTTCTTTGATCACATTTTTTACAACAAAGCTTTTGCAAAGTGAGCATGCATCCTAATTGTTTATTTACACAGTATTAATATTCAGACAGAAGGATCATGGAACCACAGTTAATTAAATATAAATTAATGTGGTGGAATATTTAATTATCTATTCTACACCTCACAACTAATGATTATGTAAATGCCTTGCATTTAATCTTGTTCCCAGGAAATTAACTTAATGGCCTTCAACAAATGAACATTTTGTATGCATTGCAGGACACTTTATCTAAATTTTAACAGCATGGTATTAGTTTCAGATAATAACATGATTACACAGTTTAAAATGTAAATGTATACAATACTTTTGTTTTCTTGATTTTACCTTAAAATTTAAAGTGGAACATAAAACTATTTATATGTATATAGCTCTGAAGTTCTGATTTCAGACAACATCTCTTTCCTGATTTGCTTTCAGCACAATTACTGTTTTGTCTTTTACTCAAACACAGACACTGGTCCTAGAGAGGACTACTTCCATGCTGGCTTTCCTTGCTACAGAACACCAATAAGAGAGATTCAAAAGATACATGAAAATGGCTTACAGACTTTCCTAGGTCCAAAAATAAATATTAAAAGGTATCCATCAAATTAAAGATATGAAGCTCCACAGACTAGAAAAAGTCTGTAGCTTTTGTAAATAAGGGGAATATACATGTATTAAAAATACAACAAATGTGATTCTGGTAGATAGATAAAGCAGGTTACATACAAAATCTTCCATAAAAACAAACAAACAAACAAACAACAAAAAAAACACTTTAATAGATATACACAGAAAATATAATATTGCAAGGCAGTATTTTGATCCTCCATTTTTTTTTTGTACTTTTAGAGCTATTAGGCACTCTTGCATACTTTAGCCTCAGAACCCAGAATACTTTTAACTGATCTCAGAATGCGATTACAGTAATTACAACAAGTATCATTAACTACCACTAAAGTACATTATGGATATAGATTTAATGTTTCTGGAAGAAAAAAAAAGAAAAAAAAAAAAAAAAAAAAAAAAACAGTTTCTTGCTACTAGCCAGTATAATTAACATGCACTCCAATTCAGGATTAATCTAGAAGAGTTAGACCTCTCAAAAGGAAAAGAGAGGGCTGTTTGGGTTGTATGTACATCCAAAAAATGGGCTGATGATTACTACTTACTTGTCTGCTTACTACTTACTTGTCTGCAGGACTAGGAATACCTCTGCAGAGTGTCAAACACTGTTTTTTTCTTATTACTCACACTTTTGCTTCTAAAGAATGATTACAGCGGGGAAAAAAATGAAGTGGTATTCAAAGTCACTGGAAGCCAATGCAAAATGATCTGAAATTAAAACAAAGGAACAACAATGAGCTCTTATATTACATTTTACAGAATTGTACATATTTTCACATTTTACAGCTTCACAGTATTTTATATACTTTACAAAACCAACACAACACTAAATTATATAGCCAGGTAGATTTTACCACATAGTGGTAAATGGTATTTAGAAAAAAACTCAGAAATTATCCAAAGAATAGTTTAATCCAAAAATACCAAATGAAAGTTTTCAAAACTTACGTCATTTTGGTATTATTTAAATTAAATGTTTCATTTGTGAAATATGAAAAGCAAAAAGGCTTAAAAAGATAGAATCTCTGTTCCATTTATAAAGAATGAAAGAATAAGAAATCCTAGTTCTGACCAGGTACGTTAATTTGAATTACACATTTGCTTATCCACAGCTCTGCATTTGTTCTAATCATTACTGTAATTGCACTCAGGAAAAAGGGCATGGAAATTCTGCAGTAAAAATCTTTGAGTAATTTACCCATCCTGACTTCAAGGGTAATAGATGTTAGTTTTAAGAGATTCAATGTTAACAAAGAGCAAAACGAGGCTTCATTTGAATGCAACACAAAAGTCGGCTTTGCTCTAGACTCCTAACCTGGAATTCAGTAAGTCTTTGGGATTACCCTCCTGGTATGTCAGGGAAGTCTTAATTTGACAGTCCATACTTCAGAATAGGGTCTCAGAAGATAAGGAGTACCAGGATTGATGTCTGATAAATGAAAGGGCAGTTGCACTTCTGATAGAATCCTGGTGGCAGTTGCCTTCATTTTACTGCACCAGACAGGCAAGGATAGCCATTTCACAATACCACAAAATACAATTGGAACTGTGAGAACAGTGAATTTTAGCACAATTTGGACTGCTATAAGCCACACAGTTTCAGCCAGACAGCTAGTTCACATGCTGAGTATGTGTCCATAGTCCCTCTGGAATATGATGCTTTATTTTGCTCATTCATGTATATAACCTCAGAGTCCCTTGAGAACATGAAAGAAAGAAAAGGAAGAAAAGCAAAAGGTAAGAACTGCAATGACCTACAAGTTTACAGCTACATGATGTAAATGCAATTTGATAGCCTGGTACAAACGAAGTTCTTTGAACTCTAAGACATTGAAACCCAGTTCTTGAATGCTGGATATCTTTCCCATTATTAATGCAGAATACATACTGAAATGTTTTGTCCTTTAGATTCTGAAGTGGTACATATTCATTATCATTCACTCATCATAACTGGCATCCAAAAATCAGTTGAATAATCACAGTGAAGTGCATCTATAAAAGTGAGTTGATCAAATTAAAATTAATTAGTTGACCTTGTATTCTTTGTTTAGCATGATCTTTCCCAGTCATCTTCTGCAGGGTTATACTCATGTCTCTGAAATAGTTTTTTGCCTTTGCAAAAGAAATGAGTGATGCTACACTAGGTACGTAAAGTTCAGAATATTACATCTTTTTTTTGTCTCTCTCATATATCTTGCTGATTACACTAGGAATTTATCTACCTTCCACTGTGTAAAAGTCCTTCATTTTATGTTTCCTTTGTTAATTCTTGTTGTTTTTATTTTCTGTCACTTCTTTCTCAGGGTGAGAAAGAGGCAAAACTAAGTTTTAATCCAGCAGGGAGATGGAAAATTCTTGGAGGAGCTTAGCACTCATTGAAAGCTGATTACACTTAATAATTACACAGAATACTCAATACCTTCCAGGATCTTTTGCCAGTTGAGAGAGAAAGTGGATGATGAAGAGCAGAAGTAGTTATTTTTACATATTATTTCAAAGGGCCTAATTCTACTCTCATTTAAGTCAACGGGAGATTTTCCACTGAGTTTAATGGGAAAACTCTTAATTAACATTTTACACCCTTAAGAATTACGCCAGTTAAACATCTGCCTATCCAAAACTTTTACAAGTAACAGAGCCAAATGCAGATTCTAAACACTATCCTGTAATCTACCCATCAAATATCACCCATTTCCGCTAGGAATTCTGTTGGCAGTTAATCGTACTGGGTGACAAGTTCAAATGAGATAGTTCTAAAAGTGCAAGCAGTATATTTTAATACACCTCTGTGTATAAAGCCAGGATTTCACAATGGTATATAATACCAGGAACATTTACCAAGTGTAGAAAACAAATATACAATGAAAGAATATATGACTCCATGCTCTTCAAAATAATCATTAAACTATAGTTGAGTCACAATTCCCTATATGAAGCAGGTTTTATAAACTTTACATGCTTTTAACTATTAGTCTAATTTATTTTTTCAGAATATCTATGGGTGTAGAACTTTTCCACTTTTCCTTTCATCCCTGCTCTCTCCCCCTTAAAATTGCTCCTGATCTCCTTTCCAGACCTTTTCCCAGTCCTTCTTTCTATACTTGCTCAGTGAAAAAAAAAAAAAAAAAAAAAAAAAAAAAAAGAGTAGCCATAAACTAGCAGTAGCCATAAATTTTGCGTGGATGTTATGTGGAGAGAAAGTTCTCAGGGCAAAGTGCTGGGGATGGTCACTAATGGGAGTTAATTTAGGCTCTGCAGCACCCTTTCCTACTGTCACGTTCCTGCTGAATCAGGATGACTGTTTGTGTTAACATATTTAGAATAAATTAATTTCCTGTAACTAAGAGCACACAGGAGAGCCATCCAGTTACCATCATTTGTGGTTATCTTTGACATCTTAGACTAAATGATCTGGCTATTTTCAGCTAAGTCAGCTAACGGCAGACTTCAACATCAGAGATCTGAACTGACACTGTGATATCCACACGGAGACATATTCATAGCTCTACCTTTACGTACAGTGTGCAGTTTTCTTTTTTCAATGGTGTAGATGTATATTCTGCCATCTCTCCTGTTTACCATTCTTACAGCCTGAGATCTCTTTTACTGGCATGAAGCATCTTCAGAACCCAGATTAAATAGGATTTAGCCCAGAATCACTGGCATCATTTCTTCAAATACTTAGGCTTCACAGTCATAAAATAGCAACTACTCCTTGGATTATGGCACCACATTCTTGATCCCATATAATCTTAACACATACATTGCAGGGTTCTAATTTTTAGTGACTGTCAGGCACCTGTTTATATTTATGTGGTGTGTTGACATTTCAAATGTCCTGCAAAGACTTTCACATCGATTTGGACAGAACAGCTCACAATTGAAAAAAAAAAAAAAAAAGCATGTGAACAGTCATTAGAACATGACCTCACTGCAACTTTCTGACAGGAGGCTCACATGTATCAGTAACATCAGTATTAACCATTTGCTTTTGCATTTGGGGGAGTATGATGAAACACAGACATTTAAAAAGTGTTCAGCTTTTGTGTGACTCTCCTCCAGTTGAAAACAATGGTAATAAACAACAATATATTTTTAAAGCAGCAGAATTAGGTCAGTCCTGAGCACCTTTGAAACCTCTACTAAATCAGTAGCTGAGACTACATAGCTGAAGAACCTCAGCATCAAATTTCAAAGCTGACGTCATTTCTATCCTTTGTGGGGTTTTTACTGTTTAGGAAAGAGTTGCAGAAATAAATTACTGTTGAAGTGAAATAAAAATCAGCTGAATATTTGTGCAGTTTTTCTGTTGTTAGGTCTTCCCTTTCCATTTCTTTATTAGCTGAGACATAACTGTAATAGTTGAACAGTCAGTGAGTTCACTTTATTAACAGTTCAAACATAACTTGAAGCTAATATTTTTAATGTTAGTTATTAACCTTCTTTAAGTTGCATTTTGCTCACTTAATTAGGTAAACTACATTTTTTTTCTCTGAGTGGTTCCTCTCTTTAATATGAAAGTAATAAAAGCACCATAGGGTGCACTGTATTTTAAAAAATGCATTAGAGTATACATTTTTCTATGAATTTTAAATTGTGTATAATTTTTTTCACCTTCGCTACTCTTAGTCAAGATTTCTTCACTATAGAACATGTGATCCCTAATGAAACCCTTTCAAAAGTGACTGTACCCAGTCTGTAACTAATTAATTATCAACATAATCTGCTCTAGTGACAGTTATTATTTAGCAAAGCTTTATAATGCAAATCATGGCATTTACATTTCTATTCAAGTGAGTCTACATTTAAAATCTCATACAGGATATTGCCTTAGAATCAGTCCACAACTTTCTCTTTTTTGTTTTCTGTTCTCTCCTCTACAGTTCTCATGTTCTTTTGAAATAGAACAAAACACAGATAATTTGGCTGAAGCCATTCTCCTCTTCATGGCATTTTCATCCTTTAGTAATAGTCTCATCGCAGACAGACTATATCAAGCTATTGAACATAAAGCTAGAGAGCATTTCACTATACATGAAATGAAGGAAGATCATGCTGGGACAGTCACCTTCAACATCATGCATTCAGTCTAAATTTACAGTAATAGACTCATACTCGGAGAACGCTTGCTGTGTTTGTTTGCAAACTAGTATGCAGTACTTACAAGTCTGTGGTTTTATTGACATATTCCTTTCCTTTCCTGTGGTTTTTAATTGAAACCCCCACTGCTCAGCCTAGCTCCTGGAAGTCAGAGAACAGAAGTTTTGCGTTTAGTTTAGCATTTAGACAAGATGAACACATACAGTAGAGTTCTGCTGGTTGATTATGAAATACATAGTTCAGAGTTGTTGGGGGTTTGGTTTGATTAACTAAGACTCATGTGTATGGAATTATCACTGGATTACTTAGGAAAATATTTGCTAGAAGGCATTTGCTTCCCACTGCAGCACACACACTGCTTGTCTGCATGTCTGACCTGAGTATTCAGCTCACAGCCTTTTGAGTTATAACGTATTAGTAAGCTTGTTTAGGGTTAGCTTTTATTTCTGGTCACTATTGGGATGAGCTGAGAACTGAGTCAAGAGTATCCCTCTGTATCACAAGGAAGGTATGATTTGCTTAAAAGCATACAGTGTTCTTCAACATTAAAACATTACTATTTTAGGTATTAATAGAGTAACCAAATGCATATACAAAACTGATGTAAACTGATATACAAAAGTCATTAAATTAAAATCATATGTATCAGTTCTGCAATTCTCATGGCTTGTACCATTACCTTATGACAGAAGTTAACATCCATTAAAAGTATTGGTTGCCAGTAAAACAAAACAAAACAAAAAAGCCAGGCAATGCAAATAGCATGTAACTATGATGAAAAGTGTCAACTGATGCCCACCAACCAATATTTAAAACTTGATTCTTGAGGGCTTTCTAAGTATTTTTTTTTCTTGAAGTAGTTCCATTGCAAAACTTGTGTGTGGTGAAGATCTGCCAGCTATACTTAGAGTTTTAAGTGCCAATGACAAAGCAAACATAAGTCATTATTGTCATATTGCAGAAGTAACTAGCTCCTTCAGTTGCTATAACATACATACTATGTAATTCACTTGTTATTTGAACATCATCTTGGATATCCTGTAGTGCATTTACTACTGTTCTGAATAATTAAACTAACATATCCCTGTAACCAGGGTCACTTCTTTTCATCCAGATAACGCATACATTCAGTAGACTGTGATTCTGATTTAAAAAACTTGCCTTGGATGCAGATTGAAGACTCTTTCAAGTATTCCTCCTGTTGCATTAAGGCCCTTCAACCAAGTAGCCAGATTAGTCTGCAGCACTGAAGTTCTGCCTGAAAAAACAAACAAACAAACAAAAAACAGCATTTGTCAAATAAATGTCTGTTAATGAATAACATGAAAGAGCCCATGTTCCTTAGTTGTAAATAAGACAGAACACAGAAGTGTGGAAAGAACTCTGCTAAAGAAACAATGAAATATTAATAAACCTGTATTGGGAGCCTTGATAGGTGAGGGAATAGACAAATATATTACTTGCTTTCTTTATCTTCCAACAGAACCCTGCCTACATGAAATGGTATTCACCTATGAGGTGAAAAAAACAAAAACAAAAACAAACAAACAAACAAAAAAAACACATGAGAAACAACCCACAATTCTACAGTCCAGTTCATGCCACAGACCACTGCACAATTAAGGAGCTTACATGCATAACAACATGACAAAGAAAAACCTCATATTTGATGTGTGTACAGACTGAACATCAAGTTCATGCTGATAAACATTTACATTTCTTTCTTTTATATTTATAGTCATACTTGAAGAACTGACATGAACAGACATATGCTATTATATTTCAACAGTCAAAAGATGCTCCAAATATCTTGACTTTGTAACAAAAGAGTTACTGATTTTTTCCATATGAAGCATGTGAACAAATTCATATTTACTGTGTACCATAGCCATGAAACACTGAATCCTTTTCCTGAACTCAGTATCAAAATATTTGAAAAGCAATTATTGATTATTTAGGTAAAATTCATCATCCTTTGTGAAGTGGTGATTGAAGTCTGAATGATTAGGGTCACTGTTCACTTGTTACTGGTAAATGTTGACTTTTTAAAGGAGATGACAAAGATAACTGGATTACTTATTCTACATCTTAAGGCTGGTAGGTATAAAATCACTATCTTGTATAAGATCTTTCAAACTGAAATGGTAAACTACAGGTTTTGTCAGTGGGATTCCACAGCGCTTAAGAATTTGCAAATATACCTGTCAATATTGTTCATTACGCAATAAATAAACTAAGACACTGTAAGACACTGTCACTCCTTTGAAGGGTAAGTGAGAAACAATTGCCAGTAGTCCACTGAAATTCCAATGTGTGAAGGACTGCCAGTTGGCTCTCTAGAACATGGACAAAACAAAAGGTATTTTCTGATTATCACTACAAGATTAACCCATTTGGCCTAAGCCCAATCAAAATGAAATGTCCAGCTGGGAGCCAGCTTCCACTTGCCCCTTGAAGTTTTAACCCATGTCTGCAAAAGGTAAAACAACTATTAGGTTATTATTGCAGCAAAGAATCTCTTTGGGGAGTAGCAGAAAGAAAAATCTCCTACTCTACTGTGAATAGTCACCTGGTAGGAATGTATTTACTGGCTAATATGATCTGAAAGAGAGCAAATGGAATAATGAAACATTTTTTTAGACTCTAGCGCTGGTGTTCTCATATATTTGTTGTGATGTTACTTTTTTATGCAGACAAAATCTAATAGCTAGCTAGATACTATCCCAATTAATTAATATTGATTTTAAAGGTGCAACTTTTCCATTTTCTTTTCCACATCATTTCCAGGATCAGTTTGTCAAAGTGGAAATTAGATTATCCTCCTTCAAATGAGCTCCAAATGAAAGGCTCTTTCGTGTCCTTCCACTTTGCCTTCCTTCAGAAAGCAGCTACTTTTACTTACTTATGTTACTGTGAGGGAAAGACGACCCTTTGGCTTCCAGCTTCATCTAGAGATTAGGCAGCAAGTGCTCTTGAGCTGCAGGTTGTGAATTCCTAAGCCTCAGGAAATTTCAGCTGTAAATGCTTTCAGCTTAAATTATGCTATTCATATAGCACTTGAGGATGGTATTTCAGTGAGGGAATGGATGGAATGCAAGCTGAGTTCTGGTCACATCCAGAACATGTTGCCTATACAGGCGACAGAAAACTATAGTGGGAAATAATTTTCTGAAGACCCTCTCACAAGAGGATAGCTTCAGCTTGGAAAAATGTAGCAAAGACAATCCTGGATTAAGATGTTTTTCATCATTTTAACAATGTTTGATTAAAGAAATTTAACCTGTGATGCTGCTATGATTTGTATGATATTTTGGCATTATCTCCAATCAATTCTTTGAAAATGAATAATGACATCCTAATAAATGACTGATGATGAATTGTAGGTTTGTATTTGCTCTCTTTTTTCTGTAATGATGGCTTTATCCCCCACATATTTTAAGGATAATTTAAATGTTCTTTCTGACTGCTTTATAATGCATACTTATTTTCTTGTTATTGTGAGAAAGATCCACACTAAATACAATAACAGGATTTAAATTAAAATGCAACCTTGGATAAAAATATCTATGCTGATGACCTATATCACAGAGTATATTATTTTTCTTCTACATGTATGGTAACAGGATTGGAACACCTGATTTATTCTGTATTTAGAATTCAAAAGTGCAAGGTTATTTGCAAAGTAACAAAGCTTTCTTAATTGAATCCTTAGTTTTTTCACAGTGCAGCATGTGATGATATACCAGGCCCCGTTCCCATCAGACCCATATTAGCACTCCTCCATATAGACAAAGACTATGCCATTCATGCCCCATGGGACACCTACTTCTATCACTTCTATCTCACAGATCAAACTAATGTAGGCAGCAATCACCATGTAAAAATAAACTATATGGTGCTCTAATACAGTATAGTTTGTGGCTGACAAGGAACCAGTATTCTTAACAAATTTGCATTCTAATTCCTTTACCCATAATTAATGTTTTTGAATATGTATTTAATTTATCTTGAAATGAACACATACTTACCCTGGCTTAAGCTACAAAAGTTGAAACAGAGACTGAGTTATAAAAAAGCAACCAAGGATGGATAGCTACATTCCTAGCTCTACTCAAACACCTGCTCAGCTTCTATACACTGTAGGGAACATTGCTGTCCTTATGTGGAATACTTTGCATCCTGTGTTGTTTAGACCCAGTTGAGGCTGTTGTAAAGCTGGATAAAACCATCTTGTTTCATGAAAAGTTATCGTTATTTTCTTAAATATAATCATGAAAGCTTTTGACAAACTTTCTGTATCATCACTGTCTCAAAGCACTTTTAGTGCACCATGAAAGTTCTGACAATTGTTTTTTTATGCAGGAAGGAATGAGTATTTAGAGTATTAACTTGTCCTTCTCAGTTACCTGTTACCATGTCATGTGTGAAACACACAGTAAAAGATATCCTGTAGTGGATCTGGATACCAGGGTTTACTTAAGAAGCAACATAACTAAGAGTTTTTGGCCTACCCGGTTATCCCACACACCCTTCCTATTCCCTCCCCAGCATTACGTTCATGACATCTTAATTTTCCTTCCCAGCAGAGAGGCCACTGCCAGTTCAGCAAGATCAGGCAGAAAGTCACATCAATCTTTGCTGTGCAGCTACTCAGAGTTGCCTGTCTCAGGTGTTGTGGACAAAGTCCATGGGCATCCCTTGACATTACTCTCTGCATCCATGCAGATCTCCAATCTCCATGATCTTTCCTTCATACAAGATCTTAAACTTCTAAGACAATTTCTTCTCTTCAAGAATCCTTTATTCAGTCACCAGCTCTTGAGAACTTGTTTTGCCCAATTTCAATAGTCTATGTGCAGACGCACAATGCATGCTCAGCCTCCAAATTGGTGGTTCTTTGTTATGTTTCTTCATTAGCTGGAAGATTTGGAACTTGCCACTTTTGTTTAGTCTGTTTGTTTACCTGTTACCATAATTTACAACCAGCCCATATTGGTTGCACCTAGCAACCACCAGACTTCTGTTTGAGAGTTCAAAAGTTTAGTTTTGAACATCTATCCACACATGCAAATACTCTCAATTATCTGCCACTTGTTTGCAATTTAAACTACTTGTTTTGACTACAGCGTACCACCAGTAAATTTTCTTTTTTCCACTTTTCTTATTACATATTACGTATTTTCATATTACAATTTTGATTGCAGCCTACTTTTGGATCATTTCATCATTTTATTAAAGAATTAATAAATTCCTAATATAGAAATGCAATATTTATTGAAGTAACATAAGTAAATAAATTAATGATGTGATTTATTCCAAACATTTAATATTTGACTTGTCAGGTCCAACTTGACCTTGCAGTAGGCATCCTGTTGGCATGTGGGGCTAAGACTGTACCTTAACATTTAAAAAGAAGTAAGGAGGGTGCCTAACCTGTGGCTACAATAGCCGTAGAAGAATGATCAAACCCAGCTCAGAAGCCATGCTTTGAACAAGAACTCTGAATTTGCCAGGACTCCTTCTGGGGATTTATGTTGAAGCAACAGACACTGTACAGTTCTTTTAAAGTATCTAATGACAGTTAGGACAGATCCCATCCTAAAAGGAAGGGAATTCCCTTTCATCTTTATGGAAGCTGTCTCAAAATGATATAAACATCACCAAGTCTTGATTTTAAATGTTAATTTATCTTCCCAAATTACCACGCTCACATATGGCTCATAATTGCAGTATCATGGAGTGTCAATTGAGCAAAACAGATGTATTTTTCAAAAAAATGTGACACTGTTTGCAAAAGTGCTCTATTCTCCACGGGTGCCCATGCTGCTTCTACCTTCTGCTTCAGTACCTACATATTGATACTGCTGAACTAAATGCAGATTTTCTGCTTCAAGTATATACAACACTAACATTCAGGCCAGCAAATCATTTCATTCTTAAAGTGTTTAGATAAATCCAAATAAACCAGTTAAAGCAAATGTTTGTGCATGAAGAAACAGACCAGGATTTTCTATGGAACCCATAAGAAAGTTAAAAATTAATATTCTGTCAGATAACTCATGAATCAGTAAAAAAATCTAATGAAGTATATAACATAGCTTCAAGTACAGTAGTTAGGAGCAGCCGCTTTGGTAAATAAGAATCTTACCCCATTACATTTTAAGTTTGTGATTTGGATCTGCATATCTCTGGTAGTATGAAGTGCTCAGTTGTTCTGAAACTACTCCACAGATCTTAGTAGACGTTAAATTTTGTCACAGTGACCAGCCTGTCTTAGCTACATTTTCTTGCAGAATCCTACATAAAAACCGCTGTTCATTGGTCCTCCCATCCTGGAGATCTTGCTCTTTGAAATCTCTGCTATACATTAACCATTGGAAACCATTTTCTTCAGGAGATGTGTCATTCATTTTTACATTATCCATTGTAAATTGTAAAATGTATACAATTATATATTGACTTCTCGATTGACACTGGTTTTAGCTAAATATTGGTATGGTTTTCAAATGGTTTTCTCATTTTCTTGAAGAAAATTAGTTTCTTGAAGAAAGAATCAGGGTTTATCTTGGTTTCAAGAAGTGTGTTGTTTTGTTTGTTTGTTTGTTTGTTTTGTTTGTTTGTTTGTTTGCTTTTAATTGGAATGTCATCATCCTGAACTATTTAAAATATTAGTTTTTTAAAAAGGCATATCTAAAATTTTTGATTGTTAAAGAAATGTGCTGTTTCCTGGTATTAATTGTGATGTGAAAAAAAAATATATATCCATTTTCAAAAACTGCAGGAAGAAAAAATATCAACTGTAAGCATTGTTATCTTGAACTATTTTCTATCCGTTATCATTGCTAATTGCTTGCTGTGCAACTAGCCATTGTGTTCTTGTGGATAGCTTTTGATCTTTATTACTTTAAAGTTTAGCTCTCTAGTAGTTCAGGATGAGCTTTTCATTGCATTTCTGTCTATCTTTATGTATTTTCTTGCAGCAGAATTTATAGCAGTATCTTCTTCATATAAAGAAGAAATCTCAAAGTGATGGATGCAGAAGTACTTCTGAAACAGTGTGATATACTGCTGTTATCTTTCAGCTCTTTTGTATGCAGTACTCCGATGGGAGTTAGATGAAGTGAGAGAGTGTAGACTGAAGCCTGATGTACAAGCTGGAAGCCTTTACCAGATACAGGCAGAGTAAGAAATAATAGTCAAATAGAGAAAGACAACAGTAATTTCACTTTTATAACAATATTATAACAATACACTTGCAATATTTAAAACATCTAAGACTGCTCCTCCCTACTAAGAATTTTACCTTTTGGCTTTTCTGACATATTTTTAATTCAGCTTCCTCTTATCCAAAGGAGATTATATCTAATTCCATGAGAACAGGATCAAAGCATGGTTCAGTTCTCTCTCAAAGTCACTTAGCACTTTACAGAATCGAGTCTATTATCCCTGCGCCAATCGAGACACCTTCTGTCTTGCTACAAAAATTGATAGAGAATACACTGTGACACTGGAGCTGCTGTTGTATACTCCTGGATATGGTTAGGACAGTTTATTGTCTTCTCTGTGTCCCTTTTTTTTTTGTAATGTAGGAATAGTAACGTTTGCTTTGTTTCTAAAGCGTTTGCAAAAATACAATACAAAGTAGGTAGTGCTATTATTATAATCTTATTATTTCACTTATAACTACTGTTCTAACCTATATGCAACTCATTTGAATTTACAAAAGAATACAAAATCATACATGGCACCAGCAGTTCTTAGTTTAGAAAGATATCATAGTGGACACAACTTCACTGCCTGGAATAAGGTTCTGGCACTTGTACTTCAGAATACAACATGATTGTGTCTGTAAGTCTGACTTTTCATGTTAAAAATCAGTGTTGAAGATAAGACTCTATATTGGCTTCTTTTATAGTTTATGTCACTAAGAGATGTAGGATGCAATTACAGACCTTTATCTTCTCCATCCTATCAAATATGATATTGTGAACCTTCTCAAAACGTCATCATTGGAAAGAAAAGGCAAAGCTGATTTCTTCTATTCTGTAATGTGTTACTATCCACTGTGTGGTTCAATTCAATTTTTACAAGGCTTCCCTATGAGGTGCAAGAATCTGATTTATGATTCTACATTAAAGCCTCCTTCACTTTTGAGATTCTGGTTAAATATTATATGATGTGACGCAAGTATATTGAAAAATAGAGTTTCAGTTTCTTATAATGGGCTTTTGCTTGCTACCCTTGCAGCACGTTCACTTCAGATTGTGCAGGGTGTCCCACATTTCTATTTTTATGTATCTCTGGTAAATGTGAGAGTTCAATTTGATATACCATGCTATATTCTCTCTCAAACAAAAGTTACTAGATCAGATCCAAAGAAAAGTCTTCATCTTCTGGAAGTGCCTAATGTTTTACTATGGGCAAGCAGAAATGAATATTTTATCACATACTATTATTATGGATGAAACTTTGATTTTGGGCATCTTTCTATGAGATGGAAATATGTGATACCACATTCCAGACAGATTCAGTACTACACAGCTACAGTGAGATTTAAACATGATTACTTTGATCAGTATCAAAATCTGTCTGGTAACAGAAAAGCTTATTTTTGCCTCATAGTGTTTATAAATTGCACAGATTGTTACTAGCCCTTTCATGGCCACAAGAACATATTATAGCATCTGTTCAGATTGGGTTTCTGACTCTAGGAAGGTTTTCAGTGAAAGCACACGGTATATAACTACTGCTATCTATAAGTAAACCAACAGGTTTTGAGCCTGAACAAAAATGAGCAGAGGGGACAAGGAATGTGAGAAACCCAAGTTCTACTGCCTGTTCTCATCAACCAGACTAGGTACATGGGAGAGTAGTGATGTGGTCAGGAAAACAGGTTTTACGAGGAAAAGAAGCAATATAATGTCAAGAATCATCTGCACCTAGAATTCGTTCATACATGGCATAGCTACATACCAGATCTCACCTTAGTGAAAACATAAAATAAGAGAGATGTTTCACATTCCACAGTGATCTTTCAAGTAACAAGAAATGAAACACCTAAATAAGATGTGCTTGTGTTCAAGGGAGCCACTTGATCCCAATCTATGCAAACTTCAAAATGGTCTTAATCTCTTACAACTAGACATACAGGCTAGAGCTAAATATATATTGAAGAGTAGCTCTGCTTACAATAGCCATGAAAAAGACATAAACAGTTGGGGAAAATTAATAAAGGAACTGGTCCTTGGGTAGAGAACAGTTATTATATTATTGTGTGTGCAGCATATTCACATCTTCTTTACTACGTGCAATTTTCATATCTCAAAAAATGATACAACAGACCTGAACAATATTAGTAGTGTTATGAGATATGGAACAGCTACCATATGATGAGGCTAGGAAAGCCAGTATTCACATGCCTTGAAAAGAATATGAAATACAAAAAGAAAAAAAAAAAAGTAAATTAGGAAATTAGGATTATTTACTAGTTTACTAATTAGAATTATTTACCAGTCCTTTCACCATAAACAGATTAGTCGTAATTTCTAAATTGCAAAATCCAATTGTCTAACTCAGTGCCACAAGGTGTTCTATATGCAAAAACATAAACGGGCTCAAAGTTAGATACACAAGTAAGGATATGTTTAAATATAGCTATCAATACGATCATCCAGATGAAATTTCTGTCTCAGAAGTTCTCTAAATTTGACCAGAGGCTGGGAGCTTATACGTGTGAAAACAACAAAATAAAGTTGTTTACTCCTTCACTGTGCATCAGTTTTGCAACAGATGGCCCTTTCGTCTGAGCCAGACTCACCATTCTTCTCTTCTCACTATTGTATAAATTCCCACAGCAGAACTAGTATTGGTTGCTGGTTTATTATTTTCCTAATATTTTTTTTAGCTTTCATAATCTTGTTGTCATAGTCAATTGCAAACACATCCATGGCATGGTAGAGTTAAATCACAAGTGTTCTTAATTTAAAAATTATTAGCATACTACATAATTAATTAGACTTTTACACTTCACTGAGTTTTGGTTCCCCAAAGAAAATTGAGCATACAGAATTTAATTTGATTTAACGTTTTGTCAAGGTTTAATCTACCTGAAACATAGTTATATTTCAGGGGAAGGATAAGCTGCTTAGATCTTGTCAGAATTTCCTTAGTGGGAACAGAATTTATTTATTTTAATGTTAAAATATAACAGAGTTGTTTAAAAAGACCACTTTATCCATTACCAGTGAGAAAAATGAAAACAAGCAAGGAGTACATACATGCTGTATCCATGGAATATTAATAATCTTTTCAGTATGTGAAAATTTATGACAAAAGTGGTAATCCTAGCAGACGTAATTAAACACTTAAAATAACATACAAAATTAAAAAGAATAGGTGAAAGGAGTGAGGAAAATAAATGCTTTAATAACTGCTGAGTAGGTTAAGAGGACTTAGATGACTTACTAAGGATATTTAATAGCACGGATTGTTCACTGAACACTGGACATTTGAGGAGTCTGTGCAGCTGACAAATGATGCTTCCTATTTAAAGAGTTGGTGAAAAGCGCTAATAGCAAAAATCTCCTCCAGTCTTTGATATTACAAAGACTAAGTAGCTGTAGTGATTTCCCCATTAACCATGATAAACGGAGACTGAGAAACCTAGATGATTCAAAAGTTCTGATCCTATTCTACTTCTAGGTTTGACATGACTGTAAAATGTTTCTCTGAATTGTCCTCTCAAGTATTCTCAGGTCCAAGCGGAATTAGTTATAGAGACAACACTGTAGATATCACAGAATCACAGAATCACAGAATCACAGAATCACAGAATCACAGAATCACAGAATCACAGAATCACAGAACTGTAGGGGTTGGAAGGGACCTCAAAAGATCATCGGGTCCAACCCCCCTGCCAAAGCAGATTCCTAAGAGCAGGCTGCCCAGGTAGGCGTCCAGGTGGGCCTTGAATATCTCCAGAGAAGGAGACTCCACAACCTCCCCGGGCAGCCTGTTCCAGTGCTCCGTCACCCTCACCGTGAAGTTGTTTCTCATGTTAGTGCAGAACTTCCTGTGCTCCATCTTGTGGCCATTACCCCTTGTACATGGGAATATTTCAGAACCTAAAGCAATACACTTATGTTCACATTATGCTAAACCTGAGCTGATAAACTCTCTTAACCTAGATACACTAGGAAAAGTAATGCAGAAACACTTCCCTGCAGAGCAGTCCTGGGCTGTGAGAGCAAGTGCTGAGCCTGAGCTAATAAGGCCTACCAGACACACTTAGACTCTGTGTAGAACCATTCTGAGTGTGCTCACATTGCTCTTCTAGTGTCAGGAACACAGGACACTCTACTCTGCCCTTCTGCATGATATAGTTGAGACCTGCTACAGCTTGTCAGCCTGACTAAGCATCTTATTTTGTAAATCTAGGACTTGACACTTCCCTTTTCTGTAAGGAGTTTTAAGGCAAAGAGCATCCGTTAAGTGAAAGCCCCATTTTCTCATGTTCCATGGTCTACTGTAACAGATAGGCTGTCCAACCAGAGAAAATGTCTGAATGGAATAAAATTCCCATTTCATGTGCACTTAATGAGATATTATGAAGAGCAGAGTTGTATGTCATAGTCATACAGCAGGTATATATAGTGCAACTCATGAAGAGCAACAGAAATCACGCTCCTGTCCTGCTATCAAAAGTGTTGTCTATACACCTTTGGAAGAAGCGCTGATTGTTCCTCTCCTCTGTTTTTGTTCCCTTCTTTTTCTTTGGTATTTACAATTTTTTTTTTAAACCGCCAGAAGACTCAGAGTACTAAGGAGTGTAGTTGACAAAGACTGCTTCTAATTTAAACAGTTGAAGGGGAGGGCTGAAAATAATAAAACAATTCTTCCAGTCTTCGATGCTACAAAGACTGAGTAGCAAAATATCAGTCCCAAATGTGTTGGATGGGATAAACTATTCATTTTGTGAATGTACAAGCAATTCAGAGTCTTGATCTGGTGTGATTAAATCTGAGAAAAATTCTATAATTAATCAGTTCAACAGAAGGTATATTTTTAAATGACTGTCAAGTAAATTGTATTTTTTCACAACCTCAGCAAATGAGTAAAAATGTTCCTGTCTTATAATGTCATTTATAACCATTATGCCTCCAGAGGACCTCTCATTCCAAATGAATGGTTTGTTGTTAATTCTCAATTTTATATCCTGCCATAAGGAGGTTTGGGAAGAGAGAATTTTACAGCCTTAAATATGTGGACAAAGCATTGTCTTAGGCCATGTCCATAACTCCCTGCAGTCCAGTTTATCTTAATCTGACAAGAATAAAAAAATATTAGAGGAGGAACCAAATATGTATCTTGAACACAGATTATTAAATGACAAGAGTGATCAGAAAACACATTTTCTATCTTGGAAAATCGTATTTTTGATTCTCTTATTCACTAATTTTTCAACACAAAAATTACAGAATTGGATTCCATAGCAGCAACCAGAAAAACAGTGTATTTTTTTAGCTGCTAAAAGCTAGCCCTTATTTTTATTTTTATTTTTATTTTTTTTATTCCTTGATGTGCTTTTTATAGAGTGGATCAACTTTAGTAAAACAGGTGAGAAGTTGCCCACTTTTTCTGCTTCCTCTTTCCACATATGGCAGTTTGAGGATTCTTGGGATACAAGAAGTATTTGTTGTATAAAACATCTGGTGTGTAAAAAGGGGTTAGATTATGTGTGACACCTGATCTTCCAGGTGTGTGCTAGGTGTGCTCAGAACACGTCTACTAGATTCATACTCTCAAGGTAAGAGGCAAGGAAATGCCTGGTTCTTTGAATGGATGAAGCTGAAGCATGATCTAAGTATAGATATTTTAGCCATCAAGATAAGACAGCTATACCTCTGAAAAAAAGGTCTCTAGAACAGTGTACAGGAAAAATATCCAGAGGTGTCATGCTGGTTGGTATGGGACCAGCTGAAAGCAGATGGGCGTAAGTTTATAGGAACATAAGTTTGCGGTGTGGTCTCCTAATTCCATTCAAGTCTCACTAAACATTTACTTTCTTCTTCAACTTGAACTCCTGCTGCAGTTAGCCATCAAGACATTTTTGAAAATACCACCAATACTACTTAAAGACACTTAAAAAAAAACACCCTGAAAGCTTCCACCAAGCCTTTAAGAGTCGGCACCAGAGCAAAAAAGCTTGTTCTGAGCAAGATACCTAAGCTCTGAGCTGGGTTTAGGTATCTGATAGTCCAGATTGGCATCCAGTTTCCAGAAATCTGTCCCTAACAAAATCAGCTAAGCCTTTCTATGTCACCATCACCCTGTTCTTTGCTGAGCCAGCCAAAAAGTTGTTAAAAAACAATCACACATTTGAACAGAAAGCTAGACAGGCCTTAATTTGGCCTACTTTCAGTGACATGCTATAAAAAAGATTGTAGCTGTATTATAATGTTATTTCAGGTCATGATAGCTTTGAAATCATTTGTCATTAATAAAAACACTATGAAAAGTTGCCACTGTGTGTGCCTAGCAGCCCTTTTATAAAGTTAATGTCTTCATTCTGTCAAAGACACTTACAAAATACAGCAAATGATATCGTCTACATGACCGACTAGATCCTGCAAAATTTCTTCATTTTAGATTAGATGAAGCTGGTTTAAAATCAGGAAGACAGTTTCTTCTTTGTCTTTATTGCAGTCAATTGTTTAGCTATTTAACTCTATTCTGAAATAAAATGAGTTTTCTGTCAGCATGTCAAACAGCATACTGAATGTCAGCAATAGTTATTATCAAGGAATTATTAAGCATACAATATGTAGGTTTATGCTGGAAACCTCATGAACCCATGTCGGATGAACTTTGCTCAAACCAGAATGCCATTACATACAGAATGCCAGGCCTCATCTGAATGCATAGAAAAGCAAGATAATTTGTACACATACTCATATTCACTTTGTATTTGGTGTTGTTGCTTCCCTGGTTCCAATATACTTTAGAGGAGCTACCCTTAGACTCACAGAAATTATGAAAGGGTGATTTCCATGTGTGTTAGCAATCGGACAGTTTCTTTGAAATTAAGGGAGACAGCAGGCTTGTATACACACGGTAAGTTTTATCATTTCCACATTTTTATCTAGCAGTGTGTGAGGTCCCATGTTTTGGTGCAGTGGCCGTAAGAAAGGGGAACTGGACACCTCCCATTTTCCAGATCCTAATAGATGCCCAATCCATAGGTAGCAAACAATATATCACCTTTGCTCTGTGTGACTCTGGAGTTGGGGAACCATCTGTGTTAACAGAAGACAAAAAAGCCTTAGTAGAGGCTAGCTTACTAATGATTATTCTGTATTACATCTTATCAAAAACATTTTAAGGATCAGCAGCTTAATTACAGATCTATTAAAGAATCACAAAAATTAGAGGTGAAAAGGCTTAGTACATCATTTAGGTTTGCTAATGCAGGAATTTCTCTCGAGCATATTTATTCTTCATTCAATTCTCAGGCCCATTTTATAATGTGCATAGATGGGGTTTGGTAATGCAGAATTTCCTCTGGAGCTTATTTATTCTTCATTTGTTTCTCATGTCCATCTCAAAATAGATATAAAGACCTCAATGCATTAACTTTGGTGGTGCAGAAACATACATAGCAGGGGACTCTATGTCTTTTGAAATATAATTTCAGTTTTCAGGTTATTTTGCTGCACATGTTGTATCTACTTACCCTTAATGTACTTACTTCTAACTTACACTAGTACTCAGAGTATAAAGCCTTCATATACTACTACAAGAAATATCACTTCTCTTTTTTAATAGTAACCTTCATGTGTTTGATGATGGTTGTACAATTTTTCTCATTGAACACCTTCTTAATCAATTAATAAGAATAGAGTAAAATATTTTTTCAAAACCCTTCAGACTCCAAGATATCAGAGATGCACAAAAATAACAACAGGAGCAGGTATGGAGTAAAGTATTATTCAGAAGAAGTAAGACTGACCGAATTCTGCCCTAAGAAGTGTCTGCTTTATTGATTATTTCAGTTTATTTCTCTTTCAGAGAAACATTAATATGTCCAACGCTTTGATAATGACAAATGAGATCAAAGATAGAGTAATCAAGAAATAAGTGTTAAACCAACATGGAATAGGAAACCCGTGTGTGAACTAATTTTAATAGACACCAGTTTTCTGTTTTGGGTTATTTCTTTTCTTTCAGTTGCAAGGTTGTTCTACCAAAATGATTTTCCATGAAGCTGGTGACAGTCTCATTTTTCACTATCAAGTAAGTCTGCATTATCAATTACATTCTATCTTATTATAAAGCTGTCTGTTCCAACACTCTGCTATGATATTGTTAAGGGGAAACAGCATCATAGGAAACTTTCAGCAATGAAAGATTCACTTCTTTAATAACATTTCTATAAATATACTTTCAGAATGCAGCATGTCAAAGGCAAATATTTTTGAATAATAAAAGCTGATACACCTGGGAGTGCGGGACAGACAAAAATATAGATATAATAGGCCAGTTTTCAGCTCCTCTCTGGCTACTTTGACTGCAGAAGGCAGAAAAAGACGCAGCCTGGGGGGTTAAATGACTCCTAGGGAGAACAGGACCTCTAATTTTTGACAGTCCCCAAATAACAAAATAGACCTTGAGGCTGTTTATATCAGCTCTTAGACACACTCAGACCTTGATTTATTCCAAGGTTGAGGTCTGATGTCAGAGCCTGAGAGACTAAATACGTAAACCAAATATAATACTTAAGAATTTCACTGTTCTTAATTCAATTGTTTATACAAATCATATCTCCTTTACTTTCTGCACTATAACTAATCACGTTCTCATGCTATGATTTCTGCATTTCCAGATTCCATGTTTCCATATTTCCATGTTTCTAGATTTCTCTCCTGTGAAGATGGGCTGAAGGAGTTGAGGTTGTTCAGCTTGGAGAAGAGAAGGCTCTGGGGAGACGTTATAGCGACTTTCCAATATATAGCGACTTTTTCCCCAAAAGGGGCCTGCTGGAAAGCTGGGGAGGGACTGTCAGGGGGCTTAATGATAGGACAAGGGGGAATGGCTTTAAGCTAAAAAAGGGTAGGTTTAGATTAGACATTAAGAAGAAGTCCTTTACTTAGAAGGTGGTGAGGCACTGGCACAGGTTGCACAGAGAAGCTGTGGATGCCCCATGCCTGGAAGCATTCAAAGCCAGGATGGATGCAACATTGAGCAACCTGGTCTGGTGGGAGGTGTCCCTGTCCTTGGCAGGGAACTTGGAATAAGATGGTCCTTAAGGTCCCTTCCAACACAAACCATTATGTGATTCTACGATTTTATGTTTCTTACCATTGAAATTAACTCTTAAAGGAAGAGTTAACTAGTCTCCCACATTCACCTGTGTTTGGAGGTTGAGGACCTTCTAAGAATGCTGATTTTCACATCATCATGAAGATTATATCTTCTATCTGCTTTTGTCTGGGAGCAGTTTTAGCTGGCAAACACCCAAGTGCATAATCTGAACCAGTGCTTCCAGGGTAGGAGGAGTTTACAAAGGAAAAATGGTTGCTGTTACGCAGCTGTTCATAAATCTGTCTGATTTTGTATCTCATAGAGAACTGTGGCTTTTTATTTTAAAAGATTAGCTCTGGGTATCTATTCAAATGATCTTCTTTTTTTTTTTTTTTTCCCTTAAAGTTCAAGAAGCACTGCTAGCATTTGGAACTACTGACTTCTCTAGTTCTGCTGACCCACCTGTGCAGTGCAATCTAGCTCATGCAAGACAATGTGAGTATCAAGCACCTACATCATATTTCCATGAGATGCTTTACTGTCATATCAAATCAGTTTAGATTTTGCTATTTGACTGAAATATGTGGTTTCGTTTTTTAAAAGTATTGACATTTTCATAAGACACAACCATTTGTGTGCCTAATTTCATTTCTCCAGAAACCCAGCTTTCAACCAGCCATGTTATATCACTGTAAGTGACACATTTGGAAGATTTTCAATCTTTGAAAGATTTATTAGCATGCTGTTTTCAGAAAGGCTTCCATTTTTGTAACCATTACTCTATTGTGCTAAGAATATTTAATGTATTGTGGTCAAGTTTGATAGAAATTAAAAATAATTGTTAAAAATTACTGATAGCACTAACGAAGGAATATGAATTTTATAAGTCAATGTATGCTTTCATGTGTATGACTCCCATTAATGTCAATGAAAACTCCTCAGGCTTGTAGCACTGAGACTTAAATTAGATTCTCACATATTTCAGTATTCCTGATTACGTATCCTATACAACATATGTTATGACGTTAATGAGGCCCATCATTGCAAACATGCTAAACGGACAGAAGAAACATAATTTATATCAAACTCATATAAGGCAAATTGCTATATATACAGTGAAGGACCTATAAAACTCATTATGCATGAAAAGACCAGTGTGCTCAACCGGTGCCCCAGAAAAGCTGATAAGGATTGAAATAACCTCTTGCCAAAAGCTGCAGCGCATACATTTATCATTTAAAAATGCATATAGGTATTAACTTGACAGATCCAATTGCAAGGTAATAAAGTTATCCTTCAACTTAAAATTAGAATAAAAAGAATGAAAGGCAAGAACAATTTGTGTTTATTTGATGAAACTTTGTGTTTAAATTACCTCAGTATTATCTGTCAAAATGCATAAAACAACACTATTTGATAGGATGAATCCCTTGTACCTGATGGATCCTGCTTGAGCAAGCTGGGTGCATTATTGTAACAACTATTCATTTGATGACACATAACTTGATGAAAGTCATCTTGAGAGATGATGACAAAGAGGCTTTTTACTAAGCCTGGTAATTCCTTAAAGCTAGTATGAAAAGCATCTTACTTTGGGGCTTCTGAATACTGAACAGTGAGTAATAATAGCTATATTATCAGCAGTGATCATTTTGTTCACTGCTTTTAAGTTTATGTGTTGAAATTAAAAAGTCAGCAATATCAGATATCTTAACAGTATTTGCACATTCTCTGGAAAACTAAAAACTTCCTAAGTACTTTCATTCAACAGAGACAATGTGGATCTCACTAGTTACCAGCTATTTAACTAACATACCTCTTTATATAGTATCCACTGAGATAACCTGCATATCTGGAGAGATAATTACTAATGTGAAGACTAATGGAATTAAAACAATGAAGAAGACAGGTTCCTGAAACAAAGTATTGGATCTGGATCTGGTAAGCATGGAGGATTAAGTATTTCAAATGGAAAGCTGTAGTTTTGTATCAAAGAATTTAGGCCATACTTAAAGGAAACGAAACTTGTCTACCCTAGGAAGCAATGATTCTGTTACAAACATAGAAATCTGGTAATTAAAAAAACATGAGTTTGTAGTGAAACAGCAAGCACCAAGGAGATTTACATGATCCTTAGATGTAATAAGCAAGAAAATATCAAATAGCAAGAAACAGGTCATATTGCCTCAGTACTGTCAATTCAGTAAACCACTCTGGAATACTGTGTGTTTCTAGTATCTGCAGAAGTACACTGAAGAATAGGACAGGCTTCAAAGAGGAACAACAAAAATAATTAAGAGGTTATCTAAGAGAAAAGCTCTAATTACACAGCTGCTATGGGACTAAAGGCAACAATTAATTCCAGGGAATCCTAGGGCCTGTGCTATGAAGTACTGAAGACAAAAGGATTGCAACTGTCTCTCCTACTCTTGGAATTTTCCAAGAGCTGCTTTTATTTCTACATAGCAGTAGAAAAGCATCTAGTCTGGGGAAAGTGTTGGAATTCCATAATCTTCAAAAATAGTTAAAAAAAAAAAAAACAAAAAAAAAACAAAAAAAACCACTCTGTGATCTGAAAGTAATTAAGCAGTTGATCCCATACAGTTTCTAAGAGTCAAATACATGTGCAAGATGAAGACTGGATTGCTGTTGTTTCCTTTTCAGCAAAGTTTGCCAGTCTTTTCTGGAGCAGGTGCCCAAAAGGATGGTGAACTTTACCATTGAAATGAAGATACTTCACAGTTTGTCTGAGAACATTCTGAAAAATGTCTCTCCTATTGATTGATCTTTCCTATTACAAATTCATTGGAGTTTTTCTGGTAGTGTTACTCTGAGAAGAATCCTCAGCCAAACTGAATTATATAGAACAAATGGTTCCATTGCCTCCAGAGAGTTTCTGCTCAGAGACCTGGTGTTTTTTTTGTTTGTTTGTTTTTTGTTTGTTTTTTTTTTTTTTTTTTCCCCTCAAGAAGAGTTTTGTTATTCTTTTAGGAATTCTACTGCCTAAAAAATGTTTGATTAAATAAGTAAATAAATAAATAAAAGGAAAGTCCTTCTCATTCTGAGCTTCAAAAGCAGAAAAAAAAAATATTTCTGAAGTTCTCAGGTATGTTCTTTGATACACAGACTTCAACAAAATTAGTGTTCTTTTGCAGATAGCAAATTTACCTACTGAGCTGCAAAGCTTGGGATTCTGCAATTTTATCTTTCCTCCAGTTCTGCATACCTTAACTTTCGGCAGTTCTCCCACATTACTGATGCTATCTGGAATCTTGCCCAGTATTCAATTGGCACCAAACTTGGAATTCAGCTCTACACTTCTTTATGCGGTCTCCCATCCCATATATAATGACCTGATTCCCAGTGTCATTGCTGTAGGAATAGAAAACACTTGTTTGTTTGTTTTCTAAATACCCTTTATCTTTTGATTTTGATCATTCAAATATACATTTTAAGCCATATCTTCTATTCAACACATTTTGTTAATATATTTAATATATGATTATATGTAATGATTAGAGATTTATTTATTCTTAAGTCAATGTTTTTTATACTAATTGGTGAAATGTGATCTGAGGTTTATATATATATATATAATCTGTACAAAAAGCAGCAAAATATGAAAAATATATCACAAGTAAATGAAATATTAACTAGAAATCAGGTATACTATTCCTGATTAAAATCTTTCCCTTGCTAGAGAATACATGTATGTATGCAGATCTCCACATTACCTACAATGCACAGCGTGTTTACTCTGCAAGTTTTTATTGGGAAGAAATCATGAAGATCATGGAGATAAAATAAACACAAGAAATAGATATAAAAGCCTGGTATCACTAAGGCTAGAAGAAAAACACTTTTTTGACTCCAGTGAGGTTAACTTATACATTTATTATACAATGACATTCTTACTTTCCCGCTGCCTCTGCTACCTGGAGATTTGGGAACAAAATATTTTTCTGGAACAACTGTTTTCAGGTATATCCACCATGCAGAACAACTCTTTTATTTTATTTATTTATTTTAATGGTGTTACACTGGACTCTCCATACCTCACTACAAAGAAGAACTTTCATAGACTAATATTTCATAGACTAAACACTTTCTTTTTAAGTTACTGGCCACCACTGACTTTGCT
This sequence comes from Anas acuta, assembly GCF_963932015.1. Lineage (NCBI taxonomy): Eukaryota > Metazoa > Chordata > Aves > Anseriformes > Anatidae > Anas > Anas acuta. Next base: position 7,139,528 of record NC_088988.1, on the reverse strand, counting down.
GTTCACCTCATCTAAGAATTAACTTTCTCTCTTTAAAGTGAAAATTTGATACTGATATTTTAAATCCCACATTTTCCTGTTTGGACTGCTACTATCTTTAGCTATAAGAAAGGGTTTGATATTCATTTTTTTGATTCAAAAGGTAGAATTCTCAACCTCATCTTTATTCAGGTCCCAGAAGTGATAGACCCCTTACATCTGCAAAGCGAATATGAGAGAAAGTGAATTACTGATATAGGAGAAAGTAGAAGGCTTAGAAAAAAAAAATAAAAAAATTAAATGAGGTTCACAGACAACTTACCTTTTCTTTATATTAAATAACATTTATCTATTCATTTTCCCTGAGCTTTACTGTATTTTGATTAGTCCCTGAAGCAGTGAAAATATGTGAAGGATATTGGTCCCAGAACACAAAGTCATACCCAAATAAAATAATAATAGAAAAAGAAAAAAAAAAAAGGAAAGAGAAAAAAAAACACCAGACTGGGGACTGATAAAATTATCAGAGATAACTTTAAATTATTAATTCAATAATGAACCATTAATAATGAATGCAGGAAGTATTACAAAAGTTATCACAGCATGATACCATCCAAATTTTACTTACCAGATGTGTTTTATTGATTTCCAGAATTGATAACTCAAATCTAAGGGAGGTATACTGGGGAAACCATGCATACATAAATAAATGATTGCATGTGGAATGAGCAATGCTGCTGAGGAAAGCTTTGGGCACCACAGTCATTTTATTCCCTCTTTTGAAACATGTAGACTTAGGGAGGAGTCATGCAGATAAATGGCAGAGATTGTATTGGGCTTGTTTGTATAGACACCCAGTTCTATTTCAGGCATCCATCTCAGGAGGAATAGTTTATATAGATATTCCAAAGAGCTCAGTTTACCCTTCAGTAACTTCATTAAGTATTACGCTTCTGTACTCACATAAATCCATTAAGGGATTTATCTAAGTGGCCTAACATTCAAACATAGTTTGCTTATAGATCATGTTACAATCTAACTTGGTGCCATGAGAGGTCTACAGCCAGACATTGCAGGTCAGAATTGTGGTCAAGATTTTACCACAGTCAACCTCAGATACAACTGCAATGGTCTACAAGCATGTAGCTCAAAACTGTAGAGTTCTTCTGGCTTGAAGACATGGAAACCATGTCAGCTGAGGATCTGTCTAATGTTGCAGGTTCCTTAACTAAAAGATGGCTCGTCTGCTATTTTGTACAAATCATTTAGATATTGGAAAATAAGGTAGCATCTACTGGCAGAGGAAGAAAACTTAAAAAGATCAAAGTTTTAAAAACAGATCTTCTCAGACATTCTCTGTTACCAGCCTCTTTTTATCTCCTCCATCCACAGCCCCAAAGAGCAGCAGAATATAACCCTTCTGTCTGAAACAGTACCCAAAATATTGTCGGTCAGATAGTGAGGGCTCCCAAAAACTACTAAAAAAATATGGTCTGGATCTGAATAATGTTTCATCTCATCAGTATTCAGCAATGCTGTCTTGTCATAAAGAAGACTAAAATAGAATGAAACCACGAGAACAGCAAGTGAGCAGTGACAAACATTCGGAAGACATTAAGATTTTTTTTAGCCCAGAGAGCTGCAGATTTTCTCTGTGACTACTGAATCTCCTTTCCAGTTGAGAACTGTTAGAGTTCCTTCTCCAAACAGAAGTGTGACTGTTACGTGTGACATATGAGAAAGGCTTGCACATGAGAGTTAGGCAGCTATCAGGCACACTCACTATATGCACATATATTTTAAAAAGACAGGCAGCTGTTACACAGCAAATGAGAGAGGTGTAAATAATCCCTGGCACTAGCCATAGTAATGCTTCTTCACAACCAACTCAGTGATTCAGACTCACACCACTCCTTTGTTTCTCCCTCTCAACTGCCAAATACTGCATTTGTATTTTTCTTCGTTAATGGAAAGTAGATTGTTTGGAACTGAATAATGCTGGAAGAATAGCAACATCTGCTGTGATGTTTACTATTGTTATTATTCTTTACACAAGTGCTACAGGAGCAATTATATTTGCCTTCTGTAGCCAGTTCATTAAATCAAACAGGAATAAAGGGCTACAGATACTCATCCTATTGATAAGAGGAAGAGGCCAGGAACTGGAGAAGTGAAGCAGAAATACAAAGGCACTGGAATAACATACTTCACAGGAATTTCAGATTCATGGCTCAAGCTCACGCTTAGTTCTTGACCACTCGGAGACTGTATGTTCCGGAGGGAAAACTGAAAGGTGTTTCTCCAAGGCAATAGACTCAAGTTGTGCCAGGGGAGGTTCAGATTAAAAATCAGGAACAATTTCTTCATGGAAAGGATGGTTAAGCACTGGAACGGGCTGCCCAGGGAGGTGGTAGACTCCCCATCTCTGGAGGTATTTAAGAGATGTGTGGATGTGGTGTTTAGGGACATGGTTTAGCGGTGGACTTGTAATGTTAAGTGGATGGCCAGACTTGATGATCTTAAAGTTTTTTTCCAAACTTAATGATTCTATGATTCCTTTGGTTGACTCTGAATTTCTCTTTTACAGACTGCTTTGGAAGCATGAAGCATTTCATTCATACTATGATGTCTTTAGGTGGGATAAAAAGAGCTATGACAGGATTCCTAGATCTCCACTACTCTCCCTTCTGCCCCCTAAAAAGATCAAAGAAAGCAGGGTTTAAATGCATCTCTCATATGTCCTTTCCCTTTGTATTAGGTGATAAGCCACTTAATAATCAACTGGCAAAAGCTGGAGGGCGCTAACTTTTCTGCCTCATGAAAAATCTATTATTAAAAAAAAAATTAAATGTAACACAGCTGCATCGACTAGAGAGTCAGAAATTCCATGGTAGTGGGACACTGTCTCAACCCAGGAGTTTTTAAAAGTGTGTTGGTGAGGGTACATGATCGGTGCAGCTATGTGAAGAATAGTCTAATAATGTGACCTTTTGCCACCTTTTTCTATTCAGCAGCTCTGTTCACTTTCCAATCATGTTGAAGTAAATATAACCTCCCTCCCTCCCCTTTCTTCTGTTTACAGTGGTTCCATAAACCCATGTTGAGGGCATTCAAATATTTCTGATCCACATCAGTGTATCTTTCCATAGGATGGCTTTGTACAGCTATTAGTTCATTAGCAGAGTGAGCATTAGCCCTGGATTGTGAAAGAAGTAATATATTAGTACTCTTTTTTTTTTTCTTTTACCATAGGGATTTACTCATCGAGAGAATCTGAGGAGGAAAAGGTTAGATATTTCCCTCTGTTGCACTGCTAAGTAAAGAAGGGAAAATATGACTGGGAATCAATATCCATCTTTAAACATAAATAAGATAGAAGGACCAGTTATGGAAGGAATTCAACTGCAGCAACCCAAAAGGGATATGCTCCCCTTCCTCGAGGGGGCGGAGGGATAGTTATGCCTACAAACTAGCTAGGGAACATATGTGTCAGTATCAGTAATATTTACAGTTGAAACTTCATGAACAGCGAGAAAGGGCACAGACATACACATTCTTACAGATTGTGTTAAAGTGGCTTAAAGAGATGCTTTCAGTTTAGACTAACATGTTCTAATTTGTATTGAAAGAGACTGGAAGTGTCAACAAGGTCATTTACCACATCCTAGCAATTGAGAAGGGAAGCTCCACTTTTGTAGAAGGATGCTTACAGTCACAGTCATTCTTGAATGTTTCCTACCCAGTTTGCAAGAGCTTGTCTTTGTCCAGACTGCATAATACTAACACCTATCATGGCTAGCACAAGACTGAAACATTAACCAATGTCAACAATTTCCTGCTTTCATCTGCATTTGTAACACAGGTTGGGCAGAACAGGCTTCCAAGGAACTGTCCCGATAAGGATATATCTGAGGCTTTACAAAGTGGGAAAAACACTATGTGGAAGGGACTTGAAATTAAGGCAGATTCTCTGTACCTTTTTACTGTATGGTGACCAGGACATGGTGTCCAGATAAGTGCAGCAATTATTCTGTAATCTCAGAAGCGCTCTCCAAAGCTACACAGATTCCACTAAGGACAAATGGCTTTGGTGGCCCTTGTCATTGTTCCTGACAGTTCCTAATGCCACTGGATTGATATGAACTAATCCTGCATTCTAGGACCAAAGCCATTTTTGATCCAGACTGTAAACATTGCAAATCTCTTGCATTTGCCTGAAGGCTGAGAAGACAACCCTGAGGTGATCCACTTGCGCTGGCAGTGATAAATCTTTGGGCAATTTTTCCCAAGCTAATGCAGAAAGCTTTGGAAAACAACTGTGGAAATGCTTCTCTCTTGTCTTTCTGAGGAAAGTCAGAAATGGTGACACATGGACTCTCAGCAGAACAATTGCAGACACTTTCCTGTCTATTTATATACATGTCAGGTCCTGTCATGTGTTTGTTGTGTAGAAACAGAAAGCACACACAAAGGACTGGAACAGTTTGAAACCCAGACAAATAATGTAGCTTTTTGTGTCTGCCTTTTATTGGTCAGCACTGCTTCACTCTTCTGGGGACAGACATTGTCCTTCTCGCTAACCTGTTTTATTAAGTCACAGTCAAGCTCTGCTATTTATTTTCCAAAAAAAATCACTTTTAAGGCAGAGAAAACAGGCTAATGCTCAGAGCAGAAAAATCAAGATAGTAAACCCACTGAACTGTTGTTTTAGAACAATCTTCCTATCTATTCCAATGTTTTGCCAAAATTGGGAAGTCTTATGACATTATTTGCTTATGTAGTATTGTTCAGAGAGACAAAACATTGGAATTAGTGTATACTGTTTTAGGAAAACATACAAGAAAGAAGATGGTTGATGGATAAATAGAAACAGATAGATGTATCCCTAAGTCATTTTTGCCGTTTTATTATCTCAGCTACAAAGACATGGGGTGGAACAAGATATGGAGTGAGCTTTAAAAATATCCTTCAGTTACAGATTGTTCACTTGCACTGTGGCACACCTGCCACAATTTTACCATAAATATCTTAACAATTATTTCAAGAGACATTTTTCTTCCATTTAAGTACACGTTATACATGAATGATGTTATCTGTAAAGGCAATAAATTCAGTCACAGCAGTAAAATGTAATTAGAGTATTTTTCTGTGACAGAATTGATTTTGGGTAGGTACATTAAACTCATTTGTAAGAAAAAGACACTGATGTTGCACAGCCAAAATTCTTACAGTTGAAGTTTACAAATAAAGATTTCTCCTCACTTATGGTAGATTAAATTATTTAATATTATTCTGAGACATTTAGGAACCAGTGAATAGCAGACCAAAGTGATGAGAACACAGTTGTATTTTTCATTGGTGGAAAGAGAGGAGAGAGGCAAAGATTTGCAGGCTGCCTGTCACCAGTCAGCATTAATTTCCCACCATGACCATGAATCTACTTCAGTCAAGGATGGCAGAGCAATAGCAGAAATGAGTGAGTCAAGAACCATGCTTATAATTTTAGTGACCTACTTTGCAACTTCATTTGATGTACAAGGCCTTGCAGAGATCATCATTTATTTTACATCGTAGAGTATAACTAATAGACATGTTTCAGTGTCTTCCCTGAGAGTGTAATATAACTTCATATAACTGCATTATACATATACATATAACTCAATATAACTGCATTGAAATCTGCATCTGAGGGGGCATGGGCACTTCTTATTGCACAGACTATCAACACCTTTTCAAATGAATTCCACAAGAGGAGGCCCTCAATTACACAGCATCCATAATTGCAGCAGGTTGCCAGAAAATGTTTGCTTCTACTTACATGTATGAATAGGGATCTGTTACTAAAAAATACTTCTGAAATTCTAATATTTTATTTGAAATAATTTAGTATGCTTTTACTGTGTTTTTGCCCACTGACACACTTCAAAACTAAAAAAAAAAAAATAAAGCCACAATATAGGAACGCATGAATTTAGATTTTTTTTCTTTGAAAAACAGCAGCTTAGCACACAAAAAAAAATGGTTTGGAAGAAGTTTGAAAATAAGTGATAAAATTTAAAAAGAAGCCTTTTCAGGAATTATTGTACAATTGTTTACTTACCCCATGAATTTTTTACAACAGTAGAAACCACAGAACTTTCAGAATTTAATTGGAGAGGAAAATAACAACTAGTTTCTTCACGTCTTCAACACTAATCTGGTACCATTTTGCCTACACAGGACGATTGTGCCATGTAAAATAAGAGTCCTCTAGCATCATTTCCCAAAATCTATCTGTTCTATTCTGCGCCCTTTAGATTTTTGAACTGTGTCAATTCCTGCTGTATTGTCCAATAGCACGTTAAGCAATGTGACTAACATCTGTTGATGCATTGTTTATTTTCTCATATTTTCTCTAGGGAGAAAAGTGCTGTTTGTTTTAGTAGTGGTTTTCTTTGTTTTCCTTTGCTTCCTTTTTTTTTTTTTTTTTTTTTTTTTTTTTTTTAATAAGTAATTGTAGTAGTTACAACCTGGAGAAGGCAAGGTCAGTAAAACGTCCTCAGTATACAGAGCTGTTGGTGGAGAAATGGCACTGATCTTTGGCTTCTAGGGGCATTTATTCCACATGACTCCTGTACAGGTAAGACTTAACCCTGTAGAAATTTCCATGGGACAGAAACATGAAACTTTCTGCCAGAGACTTTGTTTTTAAAAATTTAGGATGAATATCATAGCATAATGGAAGAAAGGACTGGAATACAGCACTTAATTCAATTTTGTGACTATGTGGCCAGCCAGCATAGAAAAAAAAAAAAAAAAAAAGGAGAGATTTCAAGTAGTAAGATAGTCACCTTTTGCTGAAGAGGTATTTCAGATTTATTTTTTTTTAAATTACATATTTTCCTAAGCACAGTAAGATTCACACCCTGCTAGCTCTTACTGCATATTGTAGAGAAGAGGTGACAAATTCATGGGTAACTAAGTCACACCATTGTTATTCTGGTGTATAGGTCTTTGAAGACAACAAAAAACAATTGAATTAAATACTATAGATACTGCTATGCCAAAGGTGTTCAACCACAGAAACAGAGCTTTGGAAAACTAGAATTAGTAGTCTGGTCTGAAGACAAGCAGAAAACAAACTGAGATAAGTCAGACAGTGCCTGAAGCTTGATAAACTCTAGCATTAATGTTCTTGGTTTTGTAAGCTGAAGAGCTGGCCCATATACCATAATAGTAGTTAAACCTTAAAATTACTCTGTTCTGGGTTTTTGCACCCTAATCAAAGTTAAGTAGACGGAGTAGTTTGGTTAGTCAATAATACAGTATAGCACAGAAACTGACTTGTGACAGGTGGGTGAAGTAAAAGCGTGAGGAAGCAAAGGAAGCTGGCTCCAAAGAGAGATTAAGCATAGGCCTGCTAAACATGTGCAAAGAGAAGCAAAAAGATGTGACCTTTTCATAAAATACATGGGCTAAACAGAAAGTAAAGGGTTAGGCAGCTTGTTGGAGAGCACTTGTGCAGTCAGCCAGCATTACTGCAAAAGCTACAGAGACTCATTGAAGCCAGTTTTTTTGATAGTGCTGCCTTCCTTTGACATAACCCTTTCCAGGTGTCTCTGAAAGAGACCTTGATGGAAAGGAATGGCCTAATGCAGATTAGCTACATTGTTCAATACACCATGCTGAGACACTTCAGGGAGAGTGATGAGAGAGCTGACACACATTCTTGCATAAAGTATATATACAGGTATATAACTGCATCTATCTGCTTCTCTGCAGTTTATTTCCCTTATCCAAAGATCCCCTTTTCCTCCTTTTACCGTGCAATAGCAACCCTGAGTCTGGTTCAGGAAAACTGGATTTTTTATTTTTTTAAGAGATCTCTATTAATAGAGCTTGAGTATTATTATAGCTAAACCCAAACCTCATGATACAAAGGATCAGTTTGTTAGCAGACCTGAGGAAAAACAATGGCTGAGATATTCAGTACTACTCAGGATTCTTAAAGCCAACATATCCAATTCCCTAAGGATTCCTATCTTCAAAACCTGCTGCATTACCCTCTTCTCTTCCTAAATAGAGGGCTTGACCAGGGCTGGCCTTCTAGTCACTGGTGTGCACGAGAATAGCCTTGACTGACATTGTGTGTTAGTGAAGACTTTAATCAAGAGTGTTGAAAACTGGCTGGAAGCTGCTCAGCAAAACTAGCTGATCTGAATAAGTGTAACTAAGGTCACAATTAAAGCACACTTTTAAAAAATATCATGGTTACATTATGAATGATTTTGCTGTACAAAAGCATATGCTTTCTGAAAATCTATTAATGTATGGGATTATGCCGGCTAGTTTGCCTAGTCATGAGTTTAATTTTATATTAATCAAACCAAGCTTTCAGAATTTCAGGGATATGAAAGTGAGTTTGGTTCAAACAATGTTGTAGAGTACAGTTAGTAAACTTCAATATTTTGCATAACTTCTAATATAAAATTGCTTTTAAATCAGTACAGTCCCTCTTCCTCTTGTTCGAGAGACTTGTTGGACAATTTTTCAGATATTTTAGATGTGTAGTTACTGTGATTACACAGACAATTGTGCAATAAGTTATTGTAAGTTGGCATTTCAATGTTTACTTACCCAGCTGGTAAACATAAAGGAAGTAATTATAGTCACACATTAGTCCCACAATCACATGCTTAAAGAGTTCTATAATCTGGTTCTGACTGTCCAAGTGTGATAGCTTGTTTCTAAGAAAAAAAAAAAAAAAAAAAAAGAGAGATTCAGGTTGTTGGTTTTGTGCCTTTATTTTCAAGTCAGCAAAAGCAATGAAAATCTTCACCTGGATTTTCAGGTAGACTCCGACCACTTTGCAGAGCTCCAGTAGCAGAAAGAGGCCTAAAATGTAAGCTAAGAATAGTTGAGGTCCCTCTCAGGACAGAAGCAATACAGAACAACTGCAACATTTTGTCTAACCTGCTAAGCTTCGGAGTTTGCTGCCCTGATCCATGGCACTGATATATTATTCACATGAAACATTAAGGGCCTGATTCTTCACTCAGAGCCATTCAGCTGAGAACTAAAGCTAGTGAAATTGCTGTGGTTTAAAATCAGTGCAACTTTTTAAAAAGAGATTTGAGCTCTTAGAGTCCAAACAGAACAGTGGAGTGATGAATTATACAACATTAAAGATTCTCATAACTCTTTGGTAAATGTGAATTTGATGACAAAGCCTCAATAGGCTTGGCAACTCATATAAGTGCCACAAAGTCAGCTTGTTTATCTGCAGATTATCTGAATTATTCAGGCCTCTTGGGTTTTCAAAATTGAGCTGGAAGTCTTGCACTGACAGACTTTGCCAATTGTGCGTATAGTAATGAGGAAAAAAAATATTCCCAGGGAAATTTCCCATGACAAAATATCCTTGGTAACAACATTTTTTTTTTTTCACTGCATGAAGTGATCTTGTCAATCCACTAGGACTGTGGTGAAAGCGGTCCTGAAATAGTAGCAGAAGAGCTCCTGATGATAGTCCAGGAAGCAACCAATGGTGCTTCCTCACACGTGACAAAAAGGTTCTTACAATTAGAAAATGTAGAAGACAACTATTTTTCGCAATACAGATTTACAGCAAACCATCTTGATCTCAAGAGGACTAGGACTGCATAGGCAGAAACACTGAAAAGCTACAGTCCTTGTCTCCACCCGCATGTTTACAGCCTGACCCAAAGCTCATTGACATAACTGACAGCCTATTTTTCCATTAGATCTCATTAGATTTTGACGTTCGTGTTAATTACAGGACTACACAGTTGATGCATAAATAATCTGCTGCATCCTGCTTAGAGCAGTTAATTTTGATGGCTAACACATATGGTCAACTAAAACAGTTTTTTACTCTAGGATTTCAAGAATATGAAGAAGATTGCAGCCAGCAAAGGAGATTTTATGATGTCTAGGAGTGAAACAAAATTTCCCCCAAAAGCGTATTCCTGCATTTTCTACCACTTTGAATCTAAAGTACCTTTAATAAGAAGAATAATCAGTGTAAGGTATGAAATCTTGCATGAAATTACTTTTTTCTTCCTCTTGTCAAGCTGATATGATAGCAATTGCTTTCCTTTGCACCCTCTGTGTTTAGTAATCCAGAGTCACTTACTTAAAAACTGGTATTCTCCTCACCTTCCATTCACAAACCCACAAACCTTTTACCCTTTGCAATGAGATATTGGAAAGAAAAAAAAAAAAAAGCAGTAGTAGACAGAAGTGTGTGTGTGGAAAGGGACATCAACCTGCATTGATGATTACGGACATGTCCTTTGGAAGAAGGGATGTGCATTAAGACAACAATAACAGTTCCAAATTTCCAAATTTCAAACCCTTTTAACAAAAAAAATAAATCTGATTAAAAGTAAAAATGGGATTCACAGTGCAAAGATCTCAGAAGTCAGTTGTTTCTCTATGTATGCACAGTAACTTGCTTCCTTCTCCCCTCTTTTGAAGAATAACTGTGTTCTTTCTCCTTCATAACTGTACAATGGAATGGCATCGTTTTTAACCTGTGACCATTGTACTGAGGAATGATGCATATTTAAATTTTAACTTCTCCATTCCTAAAAATATTCTTTTAGATTAGCCTTGGAGAAGCTGCTGCAGGTGGGAAGCAGCCAGACAGGCTGCTGAGGTTGAAGGAACTACTTGGGGATCAGAGGTTGGTGGAATACAATGTCACTGAGTTAACTTAATTTGAACCTCAACATAGGGGACTATGTGCTAAAACATGGAAGAAAAAGGTCTTTCTAAACCACTTTCATTTTCTATCTTGCTCGGTAGTTTTAAATTTTTAAATACAGATTATCCTGTTCCAATTTTCTTTGTGGAGCTCCTAGTAAGACATCTGGGCACAGTCACCTCAAAGCTCTGGCAAACTCGCATTACTCGTACTCCTTTACCTGGACCAGCCCTTCCTCTTATCCTTCAAATTCTGTTTAACAGAGCCTGAAAAAGCAAGACTTCCAAGGCCAGAGTGTAAAAGAGGTATAGTCTATGCACAAATAGAAATTATCAGTTGTTCAACTTGTTTCAGCTAGAATCAATAATCTAACTGCCCTTAGAAAATTTATTGGGAAGATGCTGAGTTTCTTAACAAGGACACTATAAATGATAACGAAGTGGACTGTAAGCAGGAAAAAAAAAAAAAAAATAAGAACACAAGCTCTGCACAATGTTTTTTTCACACATATTTTACAGAATAAAACAGAGTAGGTTTTTTGTTTGTTTTAAAAGCAAATAGGACTGCAGGTGATGGAATTGTAATTGATTTGAATATATGCTTACCTGAAAAGCTGAAGTCTGATAATACCAATATACTTCTCATTATAGACAAATCACTGAAAATACTTTGCTAGTAAAGGGAAACTGTTACTGGTTAAGAACTAAAAGAGATTAACTTTCCTGCTTTAGGTCATAAATCAAAACTTTTTTCTGACACCCAATTCTGAGTTAGGTTTTGGGTTATATGACTGAGAGGTCTGACCTGCGATAGTCACTTTTTTTGATTTCAGGAGTTCCTGGATTTGAGCAATTGTTGTGCTCCATTTTAAAATGAAGCCTAGAGAAAATAATGGAGGCTGAATGCAGAAAACATTCTGAAAGGAATAATAACTGTCATTCTTTTTTCAAGAAGGTAAATATTAAAGGTAATAAACAATTCTAGGAAGTTCTCATTTCTTTCCAGTAAACTGAAATTTCATTTTCCACATTTCTTAAAGTGGTAAGTTTATTTAATTTTGAATTACTTATATGAGTGGAAAAATAAAACTATGAATCTAATTCTTTGTGTTGTATAGACGGTCTATCAGTGACCTCCATATACACAGAATCAAGACTAAGTAATTGATGGATCATGGTGCATTTCAATTTTCAATAAAATCATAGAACTAGGTCACTGAAGTACAGGGTCAAAAGAATTTTTAGATGTACTAAAACCAAGAAGGATTGTTTTCATAAAAGAAGAGTTTCTCAAGCAATAAGATTTGTGCCAAAAAAATAATACTAATCAATGTGTTGTATCCAAAGGGATCCAATAATGAATTTCAGTTACATTTAAACTACAACATTGTTTGTTTATTGTTCAGCATGAACTACAGCTTACGAACCCACTGATTCAATAGAAATAATCAAGTGTCTTCAATAAAACAAGATGAATGGTGTCCCAGGGCTTTACAAAACTTCACTAATGCAACATGCATGCTTATTTTCTGACAGTTGGTTCATATTATTGCCAATTTTTAAATACCTTCTCATTGTATAAAGGCAAATTATAATGGAATTAAAATGCTTTCCATTACTTAGAAACTCTACAGAGGGGAACTTACCACAAATACTTTCTCAATTCTTAAAGGATTTGTGAATGGTACTCTAAGTTTACCTCATCTGCAAGTAGTTGTTAAATTCATATATCTTTAGATTTACACTTACTAAAAAGCCCTATGTCAGACATCTTATATTGAAATGAGTAAAAAAATTCACTTTCTAGTCCTTGCTACTTACACTGCAGAATACTCTCTTAGCATTTTTTTTTCTTTTTAATTAACACTATAAAATCCTAAACATGCTAAAGTGTATAAGAAAATGTCTGTTGACAGTAACATCAGTGCCAGCACGGAATCAGTTATACCAGTGCTGTCATCAACATTGGGATTTTACTCTTAATTCAAGTAGTAGGTAGTTGGCTACTTGTGAGAAATATGTTGCTCATGGGCACTTAGCCCTGGTACTCCACCTAGGTATGATGTGTGACTTATTTGTGACATGTTTATGTGAACTTTCTATAATTTCATAGCTGTATAATAAGAAGCAGTCTCAACGTGAAAATATATATATTATTGAAAAGTGAATAGAGCTTCCAAGAATATCATAAGAGGTGAGTCACAGAACTAATGAGCTGTGCTATTAAGCTTGAGAAAACATTTATGAAAACAAGATTTAGCAAATGCTTTTCATTTCTACTTTATTCCTTTGAGTAAAGAATCTCCCCCATCCCCCAATATAGGAATGTTGATATAAAGAATTTATATCGTAATGAATCATCTCCTAAAATATTTGTATGCCATCTCAAGTTTCAAAAACATATTGTGAGCTGTAAAACATCCAATATGATGTCTTTATGCTAATGGCATCAAGAGATGATATTAAGTGCATCACAAAACTGTAATGGAATAAGCATTTGATTATTTGTAGTCAGCACTAATATATTCAATAATGCATGGCAAAAATATTACATAAAATGCATTATTCATATACTTTTCTCCCAAATGCACCTTAAAATGGAATGGTTCACTCTGCCTTAGGAATTTCTGTCATGGTGTTTTCTTCTGTTCTTAACTTTCTTAACCACAATGCTTTCTTTCTTAATCATATATTCAGTCAATTGCATAGCACCTTCTCTTGGTGGATAACTCATTTTCTTTAACTATGTTTTTTTTTATTTTTTTTTCTCCTGGATCCTTGAATAAATTAGAGGCTTCTAGAATTTCTACCACACACAATTTCTCTGTGGATTATTCTTTTCAGATAGTTTTGGGTTTTACAACAGTTATACAAATAAAGGAAGTTTGATGTTCCATGTTACTGTAAATAGATGCATATATGTTTGATAATATAGTCAGTTTGGGCATAATTCTTTCTCTGTTAATTAAGCCTAGTAGGGATTATGGAGCATGCAGGAGAGTCCAGGTATAAAATGAATACTTACAGAACTAAAACTGAGGTTCATTATCAACTCAAATTGTGTTGTCTTACAAGTATTACTTGTTTTGTTTGAATGAATATTTAAAAATAAAGCAGTGAATTATCCCTCTTTCTGCATCAAACTCAACAATGTTTTCATTAATGGATGGGGCCACATACATTTTAAATTTCTAGACACTTCCTGGAAAACATAGTCTTGACTAGCAACTATTTCTATGTTCAGCCTGGATCTTGCAAATAATTTTAAGCAAGCAAGCAAGCTCAAAAGAAAGAAAAGTAGTGTACCAAATATTTCTGTATAACAGAAGAGGACAAGACAGTTCACTTGTTTTTCATTTTCCCAAATATGTAAAAGCTTGAGCTTGCAGCTAACTAAAATGCTTGTTGCTGTTTTATTATTATTATTTTGGACACACAACAATCCATTGTTCCTACAGCTTTAGTCATGGTCCTTGAGGAAGCATATCATCCTGGAAAAGTTACATATAGGATATTGCATTTGTATAGTCTTTATACACCATGCAGTGTGCAGGTTCTTGTAATGGAAGAGCTATCAGGGCTTTATTGTTTCCACTCCAACTGGGAAAAGAATGAATTGTGAAGCGGTGACCAGGTCAGATCTGTCAATATTCTTGTCAGAATAATCTTTTTTTTTTTTTTTTTTGATGAATCCCATAATCTAAAATGGCTATCTTTTTGAAATTACATTTTTCAGACATTGTTTATTGTATTATTACAACCAAATGTTTTTAGTCTTCTGTTGCATGAAAGTAAAGACAAACATTACTGAGGATTACAAGATCAGAGGCTTACAGAAATGTGTGCCTGTTTTCTTCCACCACCCCCTGACACTAAGTCAAACTACTGTAAAATGAACTGGGTGCAACTTTTTCAAGTGAACATTTTTAGCTAACTCAGTAAAATTAACAGATCTAGAACAGGAATTAGTCTGAAATTAATAAAACACCAAAGAATATACAAATCTTTTATTATTTTTTTTAATTTTTATTTTCCCCTGAACCATTAGTTAAATGCCATAGCACTGTATTCCCACTGCAAGAATTTCTTCTTAAAAGACAGGATAGTAGTCACAGCTCTAAAATACTTTAATTCAAAAGAACAACTTGAACAAAATGCTGTGCTTTAGCAACTGTCAAGATACAGGGAATGGGAGTAAATCAGAAGCCACTAGTGTCAGATGCATCAAGCTGATGTGGGAACAGAGCTTTTAAATGCAATGGCTCTGCCTTGCAGTTGTCCTTGTGAGGTCATTTTGTATAGCATGTAAGCAAATGAAATCACAAGTGGAAAACAGTAAGTTACACTGCCAGGACACAAATAGCTACATAGCAGATCAGGCAGCAAAGAAACTGCTGCAAGCAGCAGTATGTATTAACAGGAATCTACTAGCAATTTCAGTGTAGAGGATTTGCCTCAGACTCTTTGTAAATCAGGAGTTGATTTGTCACGGCTTTCTGTGGGTTAGACCCCTTGTGCCATTCTTCACAAAAGGAAGACATTTTTTATTAGATCATACGGTGTCACCTAGGCTTGTTTCATCATTTAATAACTGTTAGCCTCACCAGGGATAAAACTCTTTCTACCACCTACTTTTTCTCATTCAGTGTAAAGTGTCTTTTATAGCAACATCAATAATGAACATTAGGATGGGATAAAGGTATGTAGCTCAGCACTAGTTCTTGAATGAATCCAGACAGGATGATAATCAGTTTGGATGATTGATTCTTCATCAGAGTTTTTTGCTGTAAGACTAGAACAAAGACAATAGGCACAAATTTCGCTATTCTAATAACACATACAAGCAAATATGAAAGAGCTCACTAAGTTTGTGCTGAGTTTGCCTCTCAGCATCACATGCCTTTCTTAGCCATGGTGTCAGATCAAGCTATAGCAGTACCAGTTCTGTGGACAAAACAACGATAAACTCAACAAACAACAACAAAGATACTAATTAAAAATAATCAACAACCAAACCTGCAGTGATGGAGGAACACGGGAAGAAAAATTGCATTGAATGAGCTACCTAGCTGAGGTATGCTATTAGTATTTGAGTATGACAGACAAAGTAAATGTCAGCTACCAATTTATGATGAAAAGAGACTTAGATGATTATTTAGCTCCTAATGTAAAATGTAAAATCACACATTTACATTATCTTACACATATAAGATGACTTAATTACATAGTTAACATGAGTTCTGATATCAATTTTAAAAGTTGCTGGAGCAAGTCTGCACTGTGCCCTTGAAGCACTATCTAGCCCACCCTTGGTACTATTTACAGGCCACATTTGCACTAGGCCAGCTCTGTTTTTTGCTGCACTTCGCTGACCATTTGTACTAAGCTTGAGCTATGGCACCTACTGGTTCAGTCTGCTGCACAGCAAAACTACTCTGCTTAAAATAAGTTTAACTACTGCACCTCACAATGAGATAAATATTCTGCTAGTCTTTAACACACACACACCCTCCCCATGCACACCTTCCTCTGACCCTCCCCTAAATTAGAAGTTAAAACCACATTTTTGAGAGTGAAACACGTGAAAGCGTCCAAGATGAATGACATTTAAACAGGAGAGAATTACATTACAAAGAGACTAAAAAACCACAAACACAATAGATGGCTTTCTATTCTTTTCAAGACATTAATCTATTTCCATCATCCTTATGAAAATGATGAGATTTAAACAAACAAACTCTAAAAAAATCTGGTTAATAAAATGAGTCACTTCCTTACTTTAGGTAACAGTCCCTCTATATGACCTTGCAGCCTTGCTGGGCAAGACAGACAATCTGTTTTATCTGAGCAGCTTTTTCTTTCTGCTAACTTCCCTCTGTTTCCACCCACATAATTTATTTTTTAACAGAAGAAAATAATTTCCATTTTAAAATTATCATACTCGCTTTTCATATGACCCATTTTTCATACGTAAGAGTTTCTAAATCAGAACAGCCCTCTGCATCTCAGAAAATAACTGATTCCTTTCTCTTTCTCTCAGGTAAGATTTTGATTCCCTTTTTCCTTTTCTCACAGATTATTTAACCATTTTTCTGGTTAAATAATGGTGGCTTCTTCAGTAATTCAACATCATTACTCTAGCTCCTTCCAGTGGTAAATCATAATGTTCAACAAGAAAAGAATAGAGCTTGTAATATACCTTTAATCATTTTGCTCTACAGAAGCCAAATAATGACTATCTTTAAAAACAAGTCTTTCTGCTTGCTCGAGTTTTGCATCAAAGGTAAAGGGTAAATGAAGCTCAAAGGTATAGCTCAGTTTCACTCATAATTCTAACACGTTTTGGTTAGGTAGCTAACATTGCCATTTTACCTCTACTACAGAGTACCTCAAGACTTTTTTTTTTTTTTTTTTTTTTTAAATCTGCTATAATGTAATGAGGGTAATAGCAAATTTACATATCTGGCTAATTATAATTTCAACCTAACTCAAAGCAGGAGGTGGTAGGGGCCAGGACAGTAACTTGAAATAAATTTAACTGTTGATTGTTTTGAGAATTTTATGTGCTTTTGGAAATAGTGTTACCAAGTTAAGGAACAGAAAAAAAGCAATCAATATTTATAGAAACATTTTAAAAGATATTTTAATATTTATTCATTTAGATTACAATATATTTGAGAAATTCTACATGGGTTAATTGAAGGATAAGCTTTGAATTCACCTTTGATGATCAAAAAAAAAAAAAAAAAAAGTAAATACCTCCCCATCCCCAAGTAAAAATTCCCAAATACTATAACATACAAGCTAAAAATGTTAAAAACAAACTTAGTAAGTGATGTCTGTGCTGCAACATTATGGGGGAAATTTGGAGTTCTATTAGTTAAAGTGCTGAAAAATAAGAAAGTAAAACAAACTTGTTAAAGAAGTTAAAACAAAGTGACAAAACGATTCATTACAGAGCTGTAGGCACATTAACAATATTCAGCAGTTCTGCAGTGACAGACATAAACTATCAGCAGAGAATATATGTGATCATTTATTTGATTATAAAGTACCTAAGAGTGTTCAGCGGGTCAGATTTTTCAACTGGCTGAGCTTCCTAATAGCTCTTCTCAATCAAGGGATTGTGCTGCACAGTGGAACACTGAGCACAGGTATGAGGATGATGGAGGTCACTGACCCATCTATTTAAATAAAAAAAGGACTGTCCAGAACAGCTCTACAAAAGCTCCTTCCTACAAGTTTCTGTTCCAAATCTTTGCTTTTGCTATTAACATATGAATTTAGGCTCTTGTCGTTAGATACCATGGTGCAATAAGCTGGAGTTGAACAAATACATGGGGAATCATTAGTCTGAACAGTAATGTGACCTCTACACAAGATTTAGACCTCAATCCTTTATAAGATTATGCACGTGCTTAAATCTGTCTACTTGTAAAATGCTATTACAATTAATCACTGGGGGCAAGTTGGTTGAGGGAATCAGTGAAAGAACATTTACTCCATGTCTTATAATTAGTTGAATCTGTTTCTTATTAATCAAACTCCACTTGGTACGTTACTACTAGTTAAGCTTATATTAAAAACTGGCTGCCCATTTTCCTTCACAATTCACATTTCGCTTTCACAAGAAAAAAATTTCTCAGTCAACTTCGTCCCTCCAAGGTAAAGTTATAATCAAAATGCACAGGAAAAAAAAAAAAACAAGGAATTGAAAATCAGTTGTTGTACTTAAAGGCCTTAGGGACAGATTCAAAGAAAGATGTAAACTCATAAAATGGGACTCAAGCACCTAAATTCCCCATGAGTCCAGAATTATGATCTTGAGAGCTCGCTCAACTGATCCTAAGGAAAGCTGAGCTCCAAAATGCACACTTCTTCATGTTAAACTTAAGTCCTTAACTTGGCCAAGTTTGGACATAGCAGAATAAAACATTTACCTCAACACCACATCTGAATACAACATGGAAACAGAAAGACTATGAAACCCTGATTAATGGATATTCTTGTAGGGAACATTATATTATGCTGTCTACTCAAACCTGCAAATGGCCACCTCTGAGGAGACAGGCCTACTGAGGATATATTTTTCTACATTCCTTATCAAAATTAAGTAATTCTGCCAAGAATAACTTTATGTTGAAAAAGAAAGGAAGACCCTAGCTCTAGGGCCTCTGAATATACTCCTTAGGGAAAACAAACAAACAAACAAACAAACAAACAAAAAACTCTGGCTACTCATTTACGCACGACAGCTGCTAGATTAATCACAGAAACTCCACACAGGTGTGATTCCTCAACCCCTCTACTCACCTCCCTCCCTGCTGTATTTGTGCTTTCTGATGCTGTTAAGGGGTCACCTTCCTGTCCTGTGGCACAGTTTTGATAAGTGTAATACTGCCCTACAGATCATACTGCTTCTGAGGGACTGCCACTGGGTGCTACCTCAGCCTGCAGCCTCTCCCACACAACACAGTTGCCGCCATTTTGTGAGAAGAATGAGGAATGTTCCTTTGAGGAAAGGCCTCACTCCAGGAGAATTTCTGGTTTTCTTTCTAAAGAAAGCCTGACAGAGATGCTTAGAAAGGTGAGGTTTTTGACTGTGGTACTTGGGTGAATTGTTTAAATGTGTTGTCCGTTAACTGTCTAGATCCTTTATTCCTGTAGTTTGCTGAGGAGGGCACGCATGGTAGGAAGATAGGAAGGCTCCAGTTCAGGCCTGTTGTGAAATGGCAGCTGGGGGGGGTGCTAGCTTTTGGCAGGCAGGCAGCAAGCGGCGTACCTGGAGCTGTTGTTGGCAGCAGTGAGCAGCCCCAATGGTAAATTTCAGAGGGAAGGAAAGAGACAAGGAAGGCAAGCAGGAGGGCTACATGTCCAGGTGCCCTATGGGTACTGGCTGCCCCATCCTGGATGCTATTCCAAAGCACCATCTCAAACAGATCACTGTATGAGCGCACAGGTAAGGGTTTATTTTTTGAGCTCTCTGCTTAACGGCTCAACCAGTAGCTTTGGCTTTTCATTTTTGTTTGTTTGTTTCCAGCTTTACTTATATGATTCTAACAAGACTTGACTGTAGAGAGATAAAGTCAGATATATAGGCCTTTCAGGAAAGGTGCATCTTGGGAAGACTCAAGTTCCCACTTCCTGCTTTGATTAGCACAAAGCAGCACCACTACTCATCATAACCGCAATTTTTATAAAATGACAAATTGCCAGACTCTATGCCAAGTAGAGACAACAAACATAAATGCTGCCTCATGTAAGTTTCTCAATTCAACTCTCAGGGCAGAGAGATTAACGTTTAATGGATCTAGGCCTAATAAACTGAGCCTACTGAAGGTGGTCTTTATGTACAAGCGTGGAGAAGTGTGATTGCCATCTTTGACAGCTTAAGAACAGTTGAGATAAAATCACTGAGTAGTGAAATAGCAGGAACCACCAGGTTCTATCTGGTTACTTATCCTTCTCTCTGCTTAAGAATCTGGATGTAATATGCGAGGAGAGGGTGCTGAACTGCTTGAAAGGTTAGAGTGTGATTAATGGAATGATGTGTGGCTACCATGCGGTAATCCCCCTACACT
The DNA here is from genome assembly GCF_963932015.1 of Anas acuta. Classification (NCBI taxonomy): domain Eukaryota; kingdom Metazoa; phylum Chordata; class Aves; order Anseriformes; family Anatidae; genus Anas; species Anas acuta. The sequence goes on along the minus strand of NC_088988.1, from coordinate 7,119,261 downwards.
CTATCCAATTCAATTTGGCCTATATCGTGTCATAGAAAAGATTTAAATAGCCTTTCAAAGCCAGAAGAATAACATTATCACAATCCTCTATGTCTTATTAATGTGATTCTCTCACAAGTAGATTTAGTATGGAGAAATAGTTTCAATAACAAATAGAAATCAGTTAAAATAAAAAAATCCTCCTCATCCTCCAATTCAGTACTCAGTTGGAGAATTACTTACTTGTGAGTTAAACTATTGTTTCAGGCAGAAATTTCCAGTAGGGGAAATTGAAATCTTGGAACTACATGTATGTGAATGTAAAATGCAAGGTATTAACAGTTGTTTTCCTTACTAAATTCCAAACTTGCAGGGGAAATGGCAAAGAGAATTCTACACTTATAATATAGTCAAAAACCTATACTAATTAGTATTTTTAGAATAAGTTGGTCATGCAAAAAGGGATTGGAAAAGCTTAAAGAGGAGCAAGTTAATGTTTCCAAGTGACAAAAGTATATTTATTTATTTATTTAAGCCAGAATCTGTTTTTCTTCTGACCTTGTTTTGTGCATGAACTGTTTTAATTAGAATGCCAGTAGCGGATAGAGCCTTGTGTATATATTTTCAATAAAAGAACAAGAGTATTTTGGGGCACTGAATAATCATATTTTACATTAGAATTAATTTACTTGAAGAAGCATCCTGTCCATCTAAGGCCATGAATATCAGACTTACATAGTAGTGCTATACTTTGATTTATCTTTGTTTCTGGAATCATTCACAAAAGTTTTCAAGGATTTACCTTGAAGTAAGCCAAGAACACAGTACTTAAGGTGCATGATGCTTCTCTTAGGAGATGGTGAATATTGGCAAATTCAATGCAAAAAGAGTCATATATTCTAGCAATATGTACGGAAGGAACAGAAGGCTAAGTAGAAAGAGACTTAAAAAAAAAAAAAGTCCTCCTAGTCTTAGGTTTTCATTCCTTTGTGTTTTTGTTTGTTTGTTTGTTTTTTTTGTTTTGTTTTGTTTTTGGTTTGTTTTTGTTTAAAAAAAAAACAGTGAAGTTGAGATGCTTTCTTTGAGTTGAGCTTACAGAGGTGGTTAAATGCTGTTTGTTTGTTTGTTTTTGTTTAATCCAGATTTCAGATCTGATGAATTTCTTTATTAGCAACAAACCTAATTGCTGCTGTACATTAATCTGGCACATCTTTCCTTCTACTGCAAAATGTCAATTTCCCAGTCCCTCTAAAGTCCAATCATCCTTGTTTCTTTTTCTTTTTTTCTTTCCTCTTTATTCAATCACCTTTCTATTCATGGCCAATAGAGAATGTTGGAAAAACTTTCTGGTGTTCAGCTGTGTGGTTAATGAGCCTTCATGAGATGTGGAGCTCTGTCATCTTAGTGTTTGATCCCTTCAGTCAATTGTACTTCACCACTTTGTACTCTCTATGTGTTCTTTACATTGATACTTCTTTTAAAGCTTAATCTTTGGCATTTAAAATGCTCTTAAACGATAGTAAATCCAGATGTCATTGCTGAAAACCCTCACCCTCACCTCTGTCATTCTGTTTTGCAAGAGTTGGACCTGACAGTGGCAAATGGCACACGATGTATTCTAAGAAACACTGAACAAATCTATTTCCTTTAGATGTCTAAAAAATGTAAATCTATTTGTTTTCATGGGATTGTTGGTGTAAGCATTCTAGAGAGTGTTCCAGTAAATATACCAGTGTCTTTTAAATAGCTGTAGTATTACTTTTCCTACGAAGCTAGATGTAGAGATTTTTAGAATCGTTTCATTTTGTATATCTGCAAGTTCTTAATTGTTTTGCCAAAATGCAAGTGTGCATTATGTATTTGCATTACCTATCCACATGGGTCAGTTCTCTACCTGGATTTGTTAGTGGTCTTATAAATACAATGTACATATATATATAAGGTTAAATATCAGAGCCAAACCACGGAATGGTGAATTTCTGCATGTGAGTCACAACTCTGAGTTAGAGAACTGGTATGTACTTGCCCAATTTCTGTGAGCACTGTTTGTGTATAATGAGGATTGAATTTACAAGCAATATTCTCTCCTTTTTCCTTTTCTGCAAGAGATGCAGTTAGAAACAAAGAGAAGAAAAGGTACTTGAGAAATGATATGGGGAAACAGGAAACTAGATGGTATTTTTGAGATCACACAGCCTTGCTGTTGAACATGTGCCTCAGAAGCATCACGAGATAAAGAGATGTATACCCACTAGAAGGACAAGTTTTCCTAAATATTTATGAGCCAGAATCAGTAATCTAATTTGTGGGTATGAAATACAAGGAAGGGTGATAGGCCTTTGTCTGAAGTGTTCTGCACTCTGATCAGTGAGTCTTTACCTCAGTGCTGCTGAATTTAATATCTTTTAATTATTACCACTGGTAAGGAAACTGTAAGCACTTCTCTGCAGAGAGGACAGCATGAGCTGACATGTACTCCTGCTCTTGCAAAACAAGTTTACCTGAACTACTCAGAATATGATGTTATGACTATAGCAAAGCTTTTGTTAAAGCAGGAAGAAAATGCATGTCCCCTTGATTGAAAGGTGAAGACATACAGTCAGTGCTGAAATCCTTGTACAGGTTCTGTGCATTTTTAAGTGTTAAGCTTCTACAGGAAGTAGGCCTCACTGTCACGAGCAGTTAGCAAGCCAGCATCTGTTTTACCAGTGCTTCTGTGCTGAAGTAGCGAGGATTTATATAAATCTAATTGGTACATATCATGCTTCTCTTAGTAAGTTTCTTGATATTTGTACAATGCCTCTAAGGTTATGTTCATGGCACCTATAGATTCCTGATCTTTATTGTGAACCATTGGCATAAATATCATGGAACGTTGTTCTGTGGAATCTGCTTGTGAAAATCACTACATTAGAATTTTCTGTTCTGAAAAAGAACATAGTTTCCAGTATTTACCAAATGAAACAATGCAATGTTGCACTGAACAAAATGTTAAATTTTATTATGATGAAAATATTAAAACTTTAATGCTTTTAATTGTAAAAATAAAAATCAGGTGTAGTAAATATCATTATTAGTAATCAAAAAAAAGAAAAAACATTAAAATTAGCTAACATATCTGGGAAAAGAACACTTAAAGAACAAGTTAACTGGACTACAATAACTTGATTTTTTTTTTTTCAAGGGCAGTTTCTGAATCAACCTTCTAAAGGACATCTGGTTACATGCAACTCAGTGATTTTTTTTTTTTTTTTAGCCATGCGAATGGAAAGCAAATACTTTACGGAGGTTCTGTTGTGCTATGTTTTTTTTTTGGGTTGTTGGAGTCTGGAGTTAGATAAAGTTATTTTCTTACAAGCAGGTATAGGAGAAACCCCACGTGATAAAATAATGTGTGCTTAACAGTACATCTGCTTTTCATCATTTAGACATCTAAATTACTGAACAATAATTTCCAATTCCATTTAAAAATAATTGATTTGATTTAGGAACGTATAGAATTATATCTTTACAATAGAACAGTTGGGATTAATTCTGTATGAATATTGCAAAGAAGTCAATGATGGTGAATTGGCTTTATTGTTTGCATTTTGACATAAAGTTTTATAAACTGACTGATATTATCCTGCAGATGGTAACTAATGGAGGGAGTAAAAATATTTGTGCAATAAACAGATGGTGAAAAATAATTTGCATGGGAGTATACCTCCCTTGACATGTTAAGTTGTTGTCACATGATTAGAAGTGATCAATTGCATGGTTTGGCAAGGTATTGCTTAATAGCTGAGCCATAGTTGACCATGTGTGCAGTCTTAACCCAGCCCCAGCATCAGAACTAACATACAGAGTTTTAAATCGTAACTGTTGGTTTATACTATATGACTACAACCTCATTTGCAGCCCTCATATTTCCTGGTTACAGGGAGTTCCCTTTCTTGGCTGCGTAGCTGAGATGCTTTTCTTTCCTCAAGTTCTCTCCCGGAATCACTACCCCGCAGCAGTTCTGGGAAGTGGTTGCAGTGTTAAATGAAAGCTCAGTTTCAGAAGTGTATCTATCAAAACCAATGCAATGTGAATATGAAGAACAGTAACCAAGTTAACTGGGTAGTGAGCCATTATCTACACTCTTAAATGTCCTGTATTCAATAGATCATTCTTTGCTATGTTTAAGCATGTTGGGAAAGCAGTATAAGAACTTGATTTGCACAAGACATGCAGCATTGTTTTTTGGGGGTCTTGTTTAAGTGTCAGAAGTTGGTTAAATAATGCAAGGCATCACAAACAGTGTTTCAACAAAAATCTATGCAAAGCAATTCATTTTAATATGAGCATAAGAATGTTAAATCCTTACATACTTTTCACTAAGCCCTACTACCACCAGCGGCAGGTGGAATCAAGTGGTGCCAGGAGCTTCTGGAATTTTCCTGAGAAATGGGAGGGGTGCTTTAGTTCAGCTCCATGCTCCAAACTGTCTTTTTTTTTTTTTTTTTTTTTCTTCTTCTTGACCCCTCTCTAGACTTAATACCTGCTCAATAAGGTATTTTATGAAAGTATTTATTTGGTGTTATAGAGGTTAGTTGAAAAAATAATACAGAGGTATTGGCCCTAAAAGTCAATTGGTGTTTAAAAACTGCAAAAGCCATTAGCCCATCTTTTTGGCAGTCTTTATAAAGAAAAAACAAGTTAATAGACATTCATTTCCATAGGATAACAAAAAAAAGTTGTTTTTGATATAATTCATACATATTTTTTTTATTTTAAATAGGTGACTGGATTGTATCACATCTAGTATTTTTCATTATGTTTCAATGCTTGTAACTTGCTCATTGGGTATAAACTAACTGAACTTTACATAAAAACTATCAGCATAGTAGTAAGGGTTTATTTTATTCCTTCTAGATATCATTTAATGAGCTTTGCTAGATACAATTTTCTGATTAAAATAAAGCTGATTTAAAAGTAAATTAAAAGTAAACTCTCAATGATTGTTTTGTACTGTAATGTTTTTAATCACAGAAGTCCTATCAGTTGGATACATGTTTGCATTACACTATCATGCCTGCCATGATGCTCGTGAATTTCTGGTTGCATGCCCCACTGAGGACCTCAGTTGGTCTGTAGAACTGCTGAAGTTGGATTATGATAATGAAAATTGCATATGAACATTATAACAAACAGTCTGATTCAAATTACACCTCTTAGTTTTTGTTCTGGGAAATCACTGTTCTTAATCAGCAGGGTTCCAGGTTCTCTACATTGTTTTTTGGTTTCAGAGAATGATATCAAAACTGTTTAAGATTTTTGTAAAACCCGAGGTTTGAGGAAGGTGAATTACCTTTAATCTCCATAGATTGTCAGTTAAGGCATGTAACTGTTTGTCTTTTTTTCCATTTAAAAAAAAAAAAGGCACCTGAAGCAGCTGTACTTGTATGGCTCTGTGTTCTTGATATCACTATCAATAATTTAAAAGAGCCAACATACTGTGAGAGAACCTTGCATGTCAGAATTAATTGTTCCTTTGTCAGTTACTGTGTGTTAGAGAGCTGCTTGTTATACAGCAGGACACATTTCTCTATAACATACAGCTGTGTGCACTGAAATTAAGTGAAGCATTGTTCTGACCAAGCTAAGCTTGTGTCAGAAAGCGTGCAAATGTACGCATGCAGTTATGTGGAGTCAGTGGGAATCCATACGCTTTAAACAGGTAGTCATTGTTTGTCTTCCTATAATGTAATGATAGCTCCATGTGTGCAGTCAGCTCCTCAGCTGGTGTCTTAAATCATTTTAGTTCACTTAACTTTCCTGAAGAGATGCATTTACACCAGCTATGTACCTGGTTTTACTTGTTAGAATAAGAAAACAGAGCTGAACTAAGCTATGTGTATTTATTTATTTATTTATTTTTAAAGGAATATTTCTTTTATTAAGCAGTTGAATTTCCCTCAGGAAATAGCAAACAAACAAAAAATGCCACACAGTCTAGCATGACAATAAAAATCAAACTTGTTTTAGGTCTACCAGCCAGCAGGTCAGCGTAACATGACAGCACCTGATACAGTTACCCTGTGCTCCTCATCTGTATCTTTCTCTCTTTGACTACTCTAGCATATCAGTTTCTTCCAGGTCTGTTCCCATGTAAAATGGTGTTATTGCAATGTCTCTGTCTGTGTTGGGATGAACACTGAGGCCACACGGATCTTGAAGCAACATTGAGGAAATATGGAGGTTCTTCTGAAAAACTGCTTTTGAATTCTTGTTTTACAATTACCAGAAGGCTGGTCTTTCATTCTCCCTTCTAGCAGAAGCTAAGTCTGGATGGAAAATATCCTCTTATATTCTTGCTGTCCCTGCCAGGCTATGGTAGGACTGCAGGGAAAGCTCTCTTCACCAAACTGCTGAAGTTGATACTGCTGAAGTTGATAGAAGAAAAAATCTTCTTTTTCGGAGTTGTTAGAATCTTGCTTTATCATCAAAGCAAATATTAGGGTAGGTATCACCTTTGATATTCACATCTATGTCATTAACATGACAAGTATGAAGACCCTGACCCTCTTCTTCAGTGGTTTATATTCAGTGTAATCCTTAAATTAAAATGAGAAAGTATTCTCTCATCAGCCCTCTAGATATTTTAACATACTGTTAAGTTCTTTAAAAACAATAGTTTTGTGTTTTGTTTTTTTTTTGTTTGTTTGTTTGTTTGTTTTTTAACTAAAAGTCCTTAGCAAGTGTTTTGTGGTGCAGGTTAAGAAAAACAGGCATTGTTCAAAATTGAACTGATATATATTGATAGCCAGCTCCTATGCTAAGTTCTTGTGAAGAAGCAGAAGGAAGAGAGGGGAAGGGGAAGAATTTGATGGATGTTTTTTTTTCCCCTGTGGTAACATAGCACAGAGCATCAGCACTGGTGTGGGTGGTAGCAGTAAGCATGCATATTCAGCTCAGGCAGTGACCCAGGAGCCAGCGATTGAGGCTCAGAGGAGCTCTGAGACCAGCTTAATCTGTGGTGATTTCCATTTTTCATTGTGTTTGGCATTTTTGAGGCTGAGGTTTGTTACAGTCTAGAAGTTTATAGCACAGGGCTGGAGAGATTAAATCTTACAGCAATATTGAAAAGACATTCTGAAGGAAATGAGTGAGAAATTGAACCAGCCAGATTTGGGAGCTTTTTGTTAGGTAGTTGCAATAAATTATTCTTCTGTGATACAGTCAAATGACATACGTACACAGAATTCTTAGAACTTCCAAATATAAACAAATAATTATACTTTCTGTTAACTTAGTATGAAAAAACTGTCAGGATAGCTTTTGATGAGTACAGTTGCACAATGCAACTACTAGACATTACTGAAGCTTCATATACATTTTTTCCTTATTTTACTCATTCCAAGTTTTGATTCATCTGTCACTTCATGACAAATGGAAGTATTAAAAATAGGCTGTGGTTTTCTTGTAGCTTTTCATTTTATTTTTTGTAAGGGAGCTGTTCTATCTTTCTGAATAACGTTCATAGTATAGGAAATACTCTCAATGTTCAGAGGTAACAAAAAGTGTCATTTTGGTAATTATGTACTGTTTGATACAATTACAGCCCTCAACCTGTAATTCAATCTGTGTGGGCAGACCATACGTCCATGTGAAACTCCATTGACTTAATGGGTTTTACATTGGTATAAAGACCAATTTGCATGTCTTAGATTATAAAGCCAGGCTAATGTGCATATCCCATAAGCATTTAAGGACACATTCCTAAACTGTGACAAGCATAGAAATTACACTACAATGAGTAATAAGTCCATGTTTATCAGCTGTGCGTTTGCTCAGCAATACTGCAATTGTGGAACTCATTGCCACAGGTTGTTGTGGAGGCAGAGTAGAAACAAGGTCTAAAAAGGATTAGAGAAATTTATAGAAGAAAAATTAATCAGGGCTATAGTGATCAGGTTTTATAGGGAGCTAATTAACTACTGATAATTGGAGACTTGGAGGATATATCTAGATGTGATTAGTTTGTATTTGCCATCTTAGTGAAATCTACAGTGGGCTTTCCTCGATACCACCAAGCTTCAGCTGTTCTGAAAGGAAAAGTATCAACTTCTGTGGAAGATGATGGGGATATAGAAACTGAAAACAACTGAAGTAGGAGAGGGAACAAGACCTGAAAAAAGGAAGATGGATGAAGGTCAAAGGATCTACAATTCTAAATGGATAACAGAAAGGGAGTGTACTAGAAAAACAATATTGGAATTGATGGGTGGTGATTTTTTTTCTTTAATTGAAAGAATGCCAAACCAAGATACGTGGAAGAAGCTTACGTTGTTAATTGTATACTTAATTTTGGGAGAAAGAGAATATAGTTCAAAATCACTTATTTTTATTTTTTTCAGAGGCCTTACAAGCCAAATATATATATATATTATTTTTTTTTTTAAATACTGCTGGAAACATATGAACTGAAAAGAAAATAAGAGCCTATAACTTTGTAAGCAACTAAGTTGTCTGTTTTGGCAACTATTTGTAATCAAAAGACATCCTATGTATTATTTCTGGTAGTATTTGTACTTTACCATCTGCTTGGATGCTTTAATCACAAATACATGGTAGATAACAGAATTTTTGTACCTGCATTGTATATCCCACAAAGCCAAGGTACGTCTGCAGTAATGGAATAAATGTTTAAAGTGGAAAGGAGAAGTTACTACCTTTTATTTGTACTTGTATAATAACGTGCTCTAGAGTACAATCTGGATACCATCAGACAAAACAGTTATTACACAGCATACAGGCACAGTTACATATAGTTGGGGAATTGTATATACCCATCAATAGCTTACTGGAGGCTCACTGCAGAGTCTATAATTATCTGAAGCTGAAATTCTACATCTATCATTCTTTTGTTGTTAATCATTTGTTATCGCACAAAATGGGTGTCTTCTACATTGCTTGTTTAAACAATGGAATTACTGTAGTAATGCACTGGTTATGTATATCTAGGTTAGCCCAACAAATTAAAAACTGCAATGTATAAATACATCTCAATACCATAAGTACTGTAAGTTACTGGTCATATTTTTATGTTCTAAGATGTTTTGTGAGCTGGCAGAGCTTTATTAGTAAAAACAGGAAGGGAAATTAAGGGAAATGCATATTTCCATTGAAATGGAAGTATTGTGTTTAGAACTGCAGAGCTAAGTAGTAACAGGGCTAAAAATAGAATCTCAGAAGATCCTGTAAGGAATTGAACATACTTTCATCCAAACCCTAAGACAAAGTTGGAATTGGAAAGAATTGCAATTTATTTCAATAAATTAGGGCTTAAATATCTGTTAAATTCCTTTTTAACCAATTGTTCCTTTTTTCCCCTCTATTTGGACATTCTCAAAATGTAATTTTTTTTTCAGAGAAATCTACAAGCTTTCATAATCATGTTCTGTTTTTAACAAAAGTAAAGAATGGCCCAATTATCTGCTTTTTCAAGATTAATAACTACTTTTGATTATATTTAAAGAATTATCTCTGAAACTTAATGGAAATGCTAGAGGCGAACAAAAAGATGAGTATAGAATGGCTTAGGTGAGAGTCTTCCACTTTCCATCACATACTGTTGATGTTGATAGTAATGTTTTTGGAAACACTGGAAGAGGAAATACTTATGGTAGCATGAAAAAAAAAAAAAAATAAAAGTTCTTAAGCAGTAGATTTTTGCTAGTCTTACTATAATTAGTTTTGTTAAATGTACCAGAAATGTTTGTTCCTTTGCCTGGTATCATGAAACTGTTTGATTTCCCTCTACTAATTTTCTACCTCACTTCAGGAAAATAGGTTAGCTGTCAGAGGCTTATATTGAAGTTCATTAGTGACATTTTTCAGTCATGGAATCTTAATTTTTGTCTTAAAATCAGTAGCTAGTATCCTAGACTAGACAATGAAGAAAATATATATATATTTTTTTTGTTAATTTAAACTTTATTTTTCTTAACATAGTCTACTTTTCAGAATCTTATTTTATGATGCCAAGAGTCCTATTATGTGCAGGTTGTTAAAACCTTTACACCTGACCTAAACCTTCTCATATTGAAGTCATCATTTTGTTAGAATATAAGCACTTTCCATTGCAATAGTTTGGCAAGAACTGTGCTCACTTACCTTAATTTTATATGGTATATAAACCCCTTTGGAATGAAATCAATCTCAGTTATTGGACAAGTCAAAAAAATTTGTTCAATTAATACTTGAAAGTAACATTCAGATTGCAGTCATAATTCTTCACTTTCAGTCACTGTAAAGAGATAATGTCCTAAAACAGGACCAGGGACAAGAGCACAGAGTGGAGTAATTTTCTATAGTCGCTCAGCAGAGAGAAGCACAGGTACAACCCAGGCTCAGAGGCTCTCACATGGGTAAGCAATCTTACAGACATTCCTTCTGTAGCAAGCCCTTGCAAGACTGATGAAACAGTATGCTAATGAAAAAGGCTATTTCATTGTAGTTTATTTAAAAAATAAAATATAAAAAACAGGATTGTACAGTTGTATCTATCAGCAGCTGATTTTGAGCTCCACTGGGGCTAAAGAAGGAACAAAGCTGTTTCCAACAGCTGCTTTTCAAACAACTAAATTCATTTCCTGATCAGGGCTGAATTTTAAAGCTCTTAAAACATCAACTTCCATCTGAAAATGAGGGTAGGAACAGCCAAGAAATTAAATGATTTACTATCAGCCCATTTTTATTAGCAGTATGCCTCCCCACTGGCAATGCAACTTATGAGCCTGGAGCTACTCACTTTTATTCTGTAATGGGTTCCTTCCATGGCCTTCACTTAGAACAGCCAAGAGCAACAGAAGGAGCTTGTGCCTGACCTTTACTCCTAATAGGAAAGAGATAAAGCTATAGCAGTGGTTTCTTGCAGCAGTTTTACAACATACTGCAACAGCTCATTACATATGGCAGGCTGACCTATATATCGAATAGGTCAGCATTTCAGGCTACCTGTCTTCAGCCTTCCAGAATGTCCCCCTCCTTGTCATCTCTTGTTCTGCTTTGTTTCTCATGTTGTTGCTGTGTGTTTTGCTGCAGACATACTGTGGCATTCTCTTGTGAACAGCTGTGTCTTTTATATCTCCTGTGCAGTCTTGTCACTGTCAAATTCTCCACATGCTGTAGTTTCACTTTCAGCACCGATTAGGTAACGTATTCTTCTCCATTCTCAAAGATGCAGGACCACTTCCATGGAATATTTACAGATAAGGTAATGGCTGCCAGTCCATCCTAGAGAGAAGTGACAGGATTTACAGAGGAGACAAAGGTCATATATTCATTTGTCTGGTTGGTTTATGGGTAGTATACAGGGGGGACAAGAAACAAAAGAGGAGAGAGGATGTGTTTTTTTAAGTATCAGATTGAAACAATTTTTTTCTCAAAATTATCATATGAATTGGTGGTACTCTTATTTCACTAAGCAGAGATGTGGTAAAATTGTTATGCTTATTTTCCACCGAAGTACAAAGTCTGCTAGTTAAGCATGGTGAAACCCAGGTAGAACCAGCAAATTAACAAGGTCAGTTCTAGATCTCTCTGCCTATAGATTGAATAAGGAAGCTACTGTGCTTTCTCAGCTATGTTGCTCAGGTCTCAGGCCTACATAATAATGCAGAAACTTTCAGAATGTTTTGGTGAAATATTTGGTATTTCTTCATAAAGGCAAAGGACAAGAATTATGGAGAAAATAAGTCATCAATTCATATAGCTGGAGCATGTATGTGGGAGTGAAGCAGGGAAGAGAAGAAAGTCTGTTTAGTTTCACGGGAAACTTTTCTCTCCTCCAGGACACCTCAGAGCTACATTCCTTGGAATGCTTTGAATTTATTTAGTAAATAATTGCAATGGAACTTGAGTATCCCAGCTTTCATCACCAAGGCCTTCCTACTTGTCTGGGGGGGGGAGCGGGAGTGGATTACAGTATAGGTTATATTATATTGGTGTGACTGAAATTATTTTTTGATATATAGTAGTTACTGAACTTACGTTTAGACACATGCTAGAAGAGAGTAATCATGCTACACTGCTCTCCTAAACAGGTCTAGTAGAAAATTGTCTCTAGCCAGCAAATACAAGTTCAGCACAGATGGGAACTTGGCCTGCAGCCATTTTATTGACCTGAAAGGAAGGAGCTTTTCAAAGTTAAACTGAAACTGTTTAAACAGTAACACTGTTCACAGAAAGCAACCTCCCTCTATCCCTCTACTCCACTTAAGAATCAAGGCGTTGGATATCCAAATGTATTAATGATAAGGTAACGGGCAAAATACAAAAGTCTAGAGCCTTAAGAATATGGATGTTAACAAAAGTTTGAACATACAGCATTTCCCATCACCATTTTTCTGATCAAATACATAAACAACAACAAAAAAAAAAGCTGCTGAAAATCAGACCTTTAGCAAGTCTGTCATATAAGCATTTCAATCACTCCATCAAAGCTATAAGTAGATAGGCATCTCTTTTCTGTGCTTCTCCATGTTAGAGATGTTGTGTTTGTGTTTTATGTTCTTTTTAGGCTACCAAAGTTAAAGACAGGTCCCCAGGTATGCATACTGTTTCCCCACTAGTGGGAATACCAATGTATCCTCCCAGTAATTTTCTAAGATACCTTGAATTCTTCTTACTGAACTCCTGTGGGCTGTGGGAACCTATGCAGCTTTATACCCATTTCTGGATGCACTGCACTGGATGTAGCAAATACAGGGTATGTGGTCATTGGCAAAGCCTTAGTGCTGCCTAAGCAATTATATTTCTATAGACATAGAAAATGTATTTTATCCATCCACAGAAGTCTTATATATAAAACATAAAACATATATAAATAATACAGAAAGACTAAAATACAAAATGTTAGGAAGACTAGAAATACAGTGACTTGCTTTGCTCTGAAAAAGAAGTTTCTTAACTGGACCTGCAGTAAGATAATGCACAACAAATACAATGACAGTATTTCCGCTTAGTTATGTCCCTAAATATAGCATATAAGAAGCACAAGATGATTTAACACTTTTATTTCTTATCTGGTCCCTGGTAACCCAGTTAAGAGCACTATTCATGAGCTATGCAGATTTAGGAAAAGAGTCTGAAGCACCATAAGCTGTATATACTCAGACTACAAGGCACTTTCTCTTGGAAAAAACATTCAATTGGAAGTACTAACATTGTCTGGCTTTTATTTTTATATTTTCATTCATGTATTTGATATTTATTTCTAATAATTTTAAAGGGAAGGATGATCAACAAAGCAGATGATCCATATAAATAAGAGAAGGTATTTTGGCTCAGTAATTCCTTGCTAGAGCTGGTACATGAAAGCAAACAGCTCTCTGGCTTCATACAATCATAAGACTATGGCCTACAGAGCTATTTCTTGAAAGTGCAAAAAAGCAGCAAATCCCACAACTATGGAAGTTGGAAAGAAGCAGGACTTTTGCTAGAGTACAAAAAGGCAATTTTGACTAGACAAGCAGACTTTGGGGGTTGATATACTGAATATAGATTTGGTAGTCTCCATTTTGTCAGCCCTGTGAATTATAAATTCTGTCCAACATCTGAGAAAACTTGTAATTATTTGAAGTGCATCCATTTTTCACTGCCATTGCAGGACACCTTCAAGAAATAAGAACTCTGTGAAGGCAAGTACTGTCAAAGAGATCTCAGTTTAGATATCTGGAAGACTTATCACTCTTTAAAAGTCTTCAGGATTCCTTTTAATTGTGCAAGACCACTTTTTGTGAGCATGGCATAATGTAATCTGTGTAATCCTATAGTTTTTACGTCATTCATCTTTAAATAATGGCAAAAATAATGTTACAGTGTAACTAAGCACTACAGTCTGGAAATAAGCCCTCATTTTAAATGCATTATTACTGGAAAGCTATTTACACAACAGATGTTGTGAAGATATCCGCTGCTTTTCTGTTTTGTTGGCTAAGCCTACTCTGATAGTACTTCTGGTTTGCAGACATACAGATGTAAATTCTCCCTAAGCGATTCCTAATGCTAACAGTGAAACTATAAATTGCAGCTAATGCAAGGAGATCTATCTGAAATATTGAAACACCTTCTGGTAATGTTGCCTTTTTCTTTGCATTTAAATAGATCTTTACTGATGTCACTGCCTCCAATCCCTAGCCAAAGATATTTGTTGTGCTTGACTCTATTGGTTTATTCAGCTCAGGAGTAGTAATCAAGTGTTTCAGTTATACTTAGTGAATAGAGTAAATAGTCCCCGTAGTTGTTCATTAAAACCTCCATGATGTATGCATCAATTACCAAACAGCTTGAACAAAACAGAGGTAAATTAACTTTCTGAAACACATTGTCATAGCCAAAAGGAGTGTAAAGCATTAAAAGTGATTTCATGGCGTAAAGTTCATCCAAAGTACTATTAGCTTTAAGTCCAATTTTCAACTGTCAAGGGGAATATTTACAATCGTAATTTCAGATCATTATCTTAGCATTTCAATGCAAATAGCCACAATTTAATTCATTATTACTCACATTACATCTTTATTTTGCCACCAACTGGTGGCTGACATTTCCCAAGCTACTAGTAAGAAATGCTAATTAGACTGGTATGCACTCTTACCCTTTCTTAATTTCATCATGTTTGTTCTTCTTCAGTGACATGAACCATTTCCCTCCTTCTGGTCAACCATTGCCTTTTATCCTCTGCAGCTCCTTAGTGGACCAGTTGGCAAAATGAAATAGTGATAGGGCAAGTAAAATAATTGCTTGTTTTCTGTCTTTCTGGTAAAGTATCTGAGAGTATCTGTGGCAGTATGATAAAAATGACCCCTTTCCTTCAGCCCACCCACCCAACTTAATTTAGAAAATCTGAAGTGATCTCTGGAGGGGAATGCTATATGCATTAATATGCAAATGAACTGCCAAGAAAGTTCAGATTTGCATTTAGACTGGACAAAAGGGAAGGAAATGGCTTTCTCATGCTGCTCCCTTGCATCACCACAATTTCACAAATTACTAATCCCAGAAATGATGCCAGAAGGGACTTTCTCACTACATTTCATTCATGCTTGGATGAGTTTGATTCATCTCAATATGCCTGGCATTCTACAGTAAACCTGTGAATTTAAAGTGCAAACAGAACCTCAGCAGCTTTGCTAAGAATTAGATGTATTTGAAATAAACACAATTAGTAAACATCAAAAAAAAAAAAAAAAAAAATCCCTTCCTGCTAGGGGCTAGAATAGTAATAGGTGGGGGGTGAGGTAATCTTATGAAAGTTTCCCTAAAAATTAACGATTCTAGCAGTGAAAACATCTTAAGTCCACTAGGAATGATATTATTCCAGCCTGCATATATGCCGCAGACAAAAGATTTAGTCAGTGAGTGCCAAAATTATTGAGGAGGAAGAAAAAAGGAACCTTTAAGGCAGCATAATAATCTAGTTTGTAGATGGATAGAATTTAAGCCTCCTCCTGATTTTCAATCTGCAGTTTAGAGAGCTTATAAAATGAGGAATCATTCCTGGGGTTAAAATTCAGGTCCTTTTTAAATACATTGTTTCCCTCCATCTTGTATAAAGTCCCTCAAAATTAAATAGTCTTCAGGAAAACATTTATTGAAAAAAATACTTTCTGTATGTCTAATCCATGCATTAATCATGGGAGTGTTGGTTAATTTCACTTTTTGCGAAGTGAGTCAGTGTTTCTGTGTCTTAAAACAGACCAGGTTTCAGTAGTATAGGTGCCCCAATGGGCAGGTACTTCTCAAAAATAGGTGTAATGTTGAAAAAGTACCTGCCCTGGGGCATCAACAAATAGGAATTTCAAGATCAGTTTTATGTTTGCTTCTTAATCTTTCCAGGGGATTTTTTTCTCCTCCCAGCTACTGTGGCAAAGCAAATACCGTAAGTCATCACATTCCTGTTTGCCAACGTTTGTTTGCCCTTTGGTTTAAATGTGTACAGTGCGAGGGTAATAGGGCAATGTCTTTACTGCTGGGGTTACATTTGGCTGTCTGCTTTTTGAATGGCTAGAAATGAAGTATTAATATTTGTTCATTGGAGAAATGAAACAAAGTTTTTCCCTGTCAAAAAGATTTTCCCCTCCTCTCATCCTGCCATCCAACTCTGAACTTTCCCCTGTGGTGGTTGCCTTTTGATTGAATAAAGGGATGTTTATTAGGAGAATAATCCATCTATTCTAAAACCTTTCCTGTTTATACTTGAGAAGGCAGACCATTGCTGCCTGTTCTTTTAAAATCATACTGCATTTGCAGCACAGCTGTTGAAATGTTGCAGCACTGCTTTTCCTGCTATGCCTTCTGAAGTCTGTGTGCAAAAGTCCCCATTTCAACCTCCTGCCTAGAAGCAGCACAAGTTGAAATACAGACTTGCTTTTAGGACTCTGATTAAGTCCCATGGTTGTCTGATGTTTAAATTTTCATGTTTTCTGAAATGCAAATAGACAAAGGAAATACCCTTAAATACTTTGTTGAAATGAGGACATAACTTCACCTCTGGCTGCTTCTATTGGGACCCTGATCATCTGAGTCAGGCTATCAGTACTTCCCCAAACTGGCAATATTAGATTGGTGTTGCAGGTTTAACTTAACAAATGTCGAGAGGTAGCAAACAAAGGAGCACCATGATCCCGATTTTTCCATTTGTTTGCGCCTTCAGTTGTTATATTAAAGCCATACCCACATGGTGCCCAGAAAAACAGCAGTATTCACTTCTGTAACTTTTTACTTCCATTTTCCATAGGTATAAAGTGCAGGGGAGGGTAAGGAATTCATCTGCCCTATCTGCTTAAGGGATTTTTACAGTTTACTATGTCATATATTTTTTCCCATGCTATTATTTCATTTCTTGATATTCCTCTGATTTCCATCCTGTGTATCTGGTTTTTGGTCCTCTGCAGATTGCACACTAAGATTCCCTGTCATTGTGTGCTGTTCTTAATGTTATAAATGTTTTTCCATGTCTTTGGATTGAGTGGTATTTTTATTCAGAGGACTATTTTTGTTAGTTTTCTTTAGTCTTCTGCTGAAGAACAGAGTTCTTGTGTTTTCAGTGCTAATTCTGGAAGGCAGCTGAACCACAAGACAGCCAATAACTGGTTGTAAGTGTTTATTTAGTTTAAAAACTACTCAGGGTCACTGAGATGATGAAAAAGAAGCTATTAAAGGTACACAATGCTTTCAGCAGTTTGAATAAGGGCAGAAGAAATAAAAAATAAATAAATAAAAACTTCTCCTGAGCTCTTTCATGCATCTATCTTGTTAGCATTCCATGAGTACTAGCTTGTTTAATGAACCCAATTGATGAACCTTTTCTGTCTTTATTTGGAGTGGAGCTTTGGCAGTTTCTGGGTTACAAGCTTATTCACACTGTTAAGGTGAATTAAGTAAAATACAAATGTTAGGTATGTTAATCAGAGTATGTTTGGAAAAAAAAAAAAAAAGTGCTCTTGATTTCTTTATTTACATCAGAAGTTTGTGGATTTGAGTAAGAGATCTAGAAATCTTAAAATCTCAACAGCCTGGTACAGATTTATGGCTTGTGAAGCAATCCACAGGATGCTGTATGTATGTGTGACTTCCTTTCTCCAGTTCACGCAGGCATTTAATGCATCTTGACATTTGTCAGTAACTTAACTTGAGCAACTATTCAGACAGCAATGTCATGGTGATAATGATATTAATTGATATTAATTATCATTAATTATATATCATATTTCATATCATTAATATCATATCATTAATTATATAATCATAATTATCATTAATTGATGTTAATATCATTGATATTAATATCATATTAATGATATTCTTTGTGGAGACCACAGAAACAAAACCATTTGTCAGCACCTGCCTTTTTTCAAATTGTTTTGTTTTTAAATAAATGGCAAAGTCTCAAGGGAAGTTTTAGGCACATGTTCAAAGACTAGTATCATCCTTAACTAGTTCTATTGACTAGTCCCCTCATGTATTATGTCACAGAGGACAAAGACTTCGCTTCAATGTTCTGATTGCCTTTCTGATCGTTTTACCAAGATTTTTAAGTTTCAGGAACCAACAAGAAAAAAACACCTGAGTCATGGCCTGGAATCTTCCATTAAATCTCCTCTATGTTTAGAAAAACAGGCATTATTATAGGAATCTACAACCTTAATCCGATCTAATTACTGGAACTGCTGAATGTGGTATATAAATTAGTGCTGGACCAAGTTAACCATACCCCAGCAAAAGGCTAAAAGTGCTTTAGAAGTGATGGGTAGGAGCAACTTTCTCTGAGGAGTAAAAGCACTGCCAGTAGAGCAAAGGGTAGAGTTGTCCTGCATCTGCATTTCTGCTGTAGCCCTAGGGAGGAGGCAGGGGAAGGGAATGGGGGAGAACAACTCAAAGTGGTCTGATTGATGACTAAATCAAATAAAGCATGTTTGTTTGCTTTAGAAAAGTTTCCTGAATGGCCTAGATAGTACAAACAAACAAACTGTAGATGATGGGTCTTAAGAGATGTAGAAGTCTAGGTGCACTTGCAATAGTGTGATGGCAGGTAGGCCAGATCTTTGAATAAGCGTGGTGCCATCCTGCATGGCAGAATGCTTGTAACAATTAATGACACTAAAAAAAGTAAGTATCTGTCTCTCAAATTGTTAAAATGAGTGACCACCTCAGAATCATCTTTGATGCCCTGCCATCAAAACACAAAGTATAAGTCCTTGCACCTGACCCAGATACCTCACAGCTCTCTGTCTGCATGTTGGGGGAATGTCTCTTTGGGTCAGGGTTAGTTCTGTGGCTTTAATTGCCTGTCTCCCCTTCCTAAGTCCCCCTGGACCACCAAGGTAAAGAATACTTCATGTTTACAATCTGTTGTTATTCATACCTGTCATCCCTTTTTGGTTTTAATTCTTATTCTCCAGTATTGTTGTGTTTGTTCCTCTGCTCTTTTCCTGCTCTCCCAACTCAAAGCACCCACTGTTCTGATTCCAGTCCCAGCACGTTGTTCTGTTTCTGTTGGATGCCACCAGACATCGGCTGCTCATGGTTGTTGGCTCTATCTCTGACAGGGAGATAGACAGAACTTGCTCCTCAGTTCTGGTGCAGCTAAGAAACTGCAGCAGTCCCATGAGCTCAGAAAACCTGTCACAATTAGGAGGTCTAGTAAACAATAATGTTGGTGCTAAATGAATTCCATGTTCTGGTAGAAGGCTTCTGTGAAAGCATGTAAAGGCAAAGACAGAGAAAGAGTGTGAAGTGTGATCACTTCTCAAACTGCTCATTATTAATAAAAGGGGAGAAGGAAAATGAAAGTGAATGTGAGAACATGTTTTTTTTCTTTCAAGTCCCAGAGCATCATGCAGGGAGCCTGAGTTAAAAAGCCCCCCACCTTTTCTAGATAAGTTTGTTTTGTTTTGTTTAAAAAAACAAAAAAAAACAAAAAAAAACAAAAAAACTTTTGCAAGCCCTGCCCTTCCAGTGCATTCACCATTAATTGTATACAAAAACTGTACTTTTGGAAAGGCCACATAAGTAGTATGGCAAACTAGATCTAGTCCTTAGGAAGAATTATTTCCGGGGGGGGTTGTTTGGCTTCTCACTTGATCTGGACTTCTTACCCTGTCTTTTTCTCTCTGGTCTTCTGCATATTTTAAGCTAAAAATAATTTGTATCCTGTAACTGCTGCAATAGCTTTCTCTCTTGGTTTCCTTACTTAACACTTAGAGGGATGTTCTTATTTTGCACTTAGAGTGCCCTTTATTTAATCTACTTTGCAAATGGATTGAGCTCAGCCTACAAAAAGACATTCTCATAACAAGCTACAGGTATTGACTCACTATTAGCTCCAGCCAAAAATGATAAGCCTTGTGGAGTCACTAGGCCCACTTCCCTTGTGATGGACTTGGCTCCATTGTTTCTATACCACAGCAAAGCACAGAGTGACTTTAAAGAGTTTTCCAAACTTGCTGTCAGATATGTTAGTAGCATGCCAGTCTGCAGCAAGGAGCTCTTCTGTGGACTATTAAACTTCATTGGTTTTGACAAGGCCTTTGGAGGGGGCTGAAGCAAACTGTAGGAGGGGATAATTTTGTCAGCAGTCCTAATGTACTTTGTGGCCTCTGTTAAATCAAAACCCTTAGTATTCCCACCTTGTAAATTTGTGAGAAATTGCTGGTGTACTTCATGTCCTCATTTATGTTCAGTAACTTCCCTGCATAGTCAATCTCTTGAAGTCTATCTCTGCATGCTTTTCAAAAAGCTTTGTCTGAAGCTTTCTGTGCTGCATGAGCAAGGCTGATTTAAGCTTATTCCTGGCTTTCCTTTTGGCCTAGGCCTTTTTAAGCAGTTTGAGGACAACAATCTTGTTAAGCAGCAGATTAGCATTAAACAACTTTCCTAAGAGAATGGTTGTTAAATCATCATGATTTGTCGTAATTAATTCCTGAAAATAGTGAATCTGTCTTTGGACTAAGCAATCCCCCCAGTGTGAGGAATCATTGACATCTTCTTTATTGTGGCAGCCTGAATGATCTTAGATCTCTCTGTCCTGAGGTGATGCTGTGATTCTTTTTTCCAAGTGTATCTTTTCCTTCTCTTTGCAGAATACCAAACTGAACAGTGAAGTGCTTAGTCTCTGTTATCTGTTCTGAATGGAGGATACTTGTGTCTGAGGTTGTAACAGGTCCCTCTCTGTTTTGAGCTCTTGGGTGGGGCTAGTGCTTTCCTGTATTATGTGGTGCTGTAGCTGCTGGACCAACTTCTGCTGGCTCAAAGGCCTGCTGGGCCTGTTCTGACATCCTTCCAGTTTAGGGACAATAATATCAACATTGGCACTAGTTTAAAGGAATCTGTATGTAACCTTTCCAGTTGTCTCAAGTCAAGCTCCGGGGGAAAAAATGTGGAGAATTCCTCATGTACCTACTCTGTCCATCCACTTACATATTTTTACTCTATCACTTGCCTATAGCGATTAATGCAATAAGTTGTTTTTTTAATTGAATGATTCATCAGTTGAATGAGTTTGTTCATCTATTTTTCATTTTTGTTAGGCTTCTATTTTAAATATCATAATTCTTTCTGTGTATAGGGTAACAGTACAATGCTTTATAACAGAAAATTGTTGAGTTTTTGATGGTATCTAATACCTGCATTTTGGTTTTTATTGTTGTTTTGTTGTTTTATTTTATTTGATTTAGACTCAGCTCTCTCAAGAACCTCCAGATTTACAGAAAGCAGCGTTAGTTTCACTGAGTTAGACTTCCAGCTTGCTACTTGTAAGACTATCTGTACTCCCCTTGTGCTTTAGCCATGGTATCTGATTGTCTTTCTCTGGATACTTCTGACTGTGATGAAATGTGATTCAATGACCTTCTCTTATGTAAGAAAAATCATCTGAACTAGGAGTTGCTGAGGAAACTGGTGAAACTCCTTGTATTCTTCATGAGTTTCTTTAACAGCACAACAGGGAGTGGAGGGTCTCTGGACATCAGTGAGATGAGCAAATATATTTATTCCTGCTTAGGACAGAAGGTGTACTTTAAAACCTAGAATTCTAAGGTAACTTCTTCCAAAGAGAGAACTCCTCTGCAGGACATCAGAGTGCTTCTCAGCGATCACTGGGTTACTTGCTTTTGCTTAAAACCTCCTGAAAAGGAGAAACATTCAGCACAGAATGTCAGTGACAGAAGAAGTTGTTTCATCTCTCTATTAGAAAAAGGGCCACTTGGCAAGTACATTGTAAGGTATACTTGCAATAGTCATTTTAATATTAATAAAGGTAGCGTACAAGTGCACTTTCTATCTCAGTACTGCCAATTAGAGAACGATACTCCTACACATTCTTTCTGCTCTCTGCTTTTTTTTGCAGTGCTTTCACCTATGCCATCTGTGATGTTTTTATTTCCTGATGACCTTTTCAACAGTTTGTTGTTCTCATTCTTCTGTCCATGCGAGAAAGATGGAATTCTCCAAGGAAAGCTACTTGAACATATGGCAAGGTACAATATTATAGTGTGCAAACTGGCATTCATTACTGCCTCTGTGTACTGTTGACTTAATTTTTTTCTTCTAGATTTTTGTTTGGCAAAAGGTTTTGTTATTAATAACAGTTCTAACCTGGTGAAAGAGCCTCAGTGGGTGAGAACTAGATTGAAGTGTGAAGCCAGTTTATACCAACTAAGAGTCTGGACCAGGCAGTGGGTGGAGTCTTCAGGTACACAGAAAGATGGCTGTGGGAAAAAGTCATTTTTATAACATGAGCTAGACACACTGAAGAGCTTAACTTGCTTATTTTTTTCTACCAAGCATGGGAATAAGAAGCATATTTGAGTGCTGGGGCAAAAGCATTTGTGAGTCGGTGGATTCATACTCAGAGCTATTAAGGCCAAAACTGAATGGAAGAATAAGTCATTAGGTGGGAAGGATGCCATTAATTAGAGAATAGCGGTGTAAATGTCAGGCTACTTCTCAAAAAAAGGAGTGTTACAGTGTAGGCAGGAAAAAGCTATGCATATCATGAAGGTAATAAATTCAGCTTGATATGATGTGCCACAGGTCTAGTGAGGGGGCTGAAAGGCAGGCCTAGTATGGGTTAAATGATGGGGCTATTTTTTGTAGCTTGTATTTCCTGATGACCTTTTCAACAGCTGCCTGCTTTTGTTCTTCTGGCCATATGAGAGAATTAGAATTCTCCCAGGGAGTCTACTTGAATGCCTGCCATATCTATCCATTTGTTTGAATTAAAAGGGTATTGTGTGGGCATCATAAAAATCAGAAAGAAGATGGGGGCTACTGAATTAAGATAGAAAACAAGGAAAGCATTATCAAGTATTTTTGTGGTCAGAGTGAAAAGGAAGTAATGGATAATTTACAAGTCTGTGGATGAACAAATGATGAAACTTCAGAACATTTTACATATGTTAGTAGAAAGATGAATAGCCAATAATCTGATTGACAGGAAGAATAGTGAGAAATCCCCAGGGCAGTGAAGAATAATTTAATTTTTTTTTATTTTTATTTTTTTGCTTTAGTGGAAGGCAAGTAATCTGAAGTTTGTCTAAAGATTTGAAGGTAAAAGAAATGTTGGTATATCATGTGGCAGAGATGTGGGTGGATTTACTGGAAGAGGTGAACCAGCAATGTAAGTGGTTGATAGGTGGGGTGAGGATTAAGAAGAAGGGAGAGTGGGGGAGAATAAGACATTAATGCTGCTGCTGAAAATAGCTTGAGAGCTAGAGTTTTTACAAGATCAAGAAAAATCCACAGATGCAGTTTAGTGAGGATTTCTTCCAAGAAAGTACTTATTAGCAGTGATATTTATGCTAACATAAAAAGTGTAACTGATACTTTCAAATCTGGAGCCCAAATGCTAGTTATTGAAAGCCTATGCAACAGGAAAAGCACCTCATTTTCTACATAGTCCTTCTCTGTAATACATCTATTTCTTATATCCTACCATTCAAAGAAATTATAAATTATCAGGCTGATGACTATAGAGACTGAGGTTTGCTATTTAACCCACAAAAAGTTGTTACACAAATCAATGGTGATAAAATAAGATGTCACGCTGCCTGGTCACAGAAGCTGTAGATGGCACTGTGGAGCATTCACTAATGAGTGGCAGTATGTTTGGTGATGTTGCAGCTGCCCTTAGTATGGTTGCCAACAGACATGATTCTGGGGAGTTAGAGGGAGGTTGCAGATGATCTAGAACTGGAGAGAGTTCCATCGTTAGATTTCAGGCAACATATTGCACTGTTGGATTACATGAACAACAAATACTCTGAATTGGAGAGGATCCTCACTGACAAAGTTATGGTAAAAGGTTTGGTTGAATGTTGCAGTTCTGAATAATTCCCTTCCCTTTAAAATACTTGTTTTTCTGTCTGTTTGCCATTCAGGAAGCCATGTTTAAGCTTTAATCTTTGGAAGGAAGTCCATTTTCCTTATGTTCAAAACTGGTACATTTTTAATCAAGTACTGTGAATAGCACATCAAATGAATTGGTTAACCCTCAGATCAGTGTAGCAGATAATCTGTTTATTATGTTTGAGAGAATAAGTGCTCCTATCAACTTTTGATAAAGAACAAAAACAGTAATCTCTGGAAACATCTGTGGCAGGTTTCAGATGTTTCACTCCTGTTGGCATCAGTGAAGTGCTAACACTTCTGTAATTCCAAATACTTTAAAAAAGGGAGTGGGGAGCATGTGCCTGAGGAAAGCACGCACAAAACCAATTCTCTTATTCTGTGTTTACTTACTTTGCAGAGTTGTCTCAAAGCACCAACTACAATCTGCAAAAACAAGATTGCTTCCCTATGGACCCAACTTGCATTAATATTTCAGTGGATAGATACATAAATTTAAAAAAAAAAAAAAAAAGTTGTGGTAAACAGAAAGGAGGATAAACAAATCTAAGATGAACTGATTTGTAAACCAATAAATATTACATCACCTTTACACAATCAAATTCCATAAAGGACATCAGATTATCAAAGTTATGAGAAAAGCTTGCTAGATACAGAAGAAGAAAATTCTCTGGGTCCTAAACAGCTTGTAATTCAATTATTGATTTTATTTGGTGGTAGTCTTTTAATAGCCAGCTGGCTGGCATTGGCCATTTGATATTTTATTATTTTGTTATTTTCTATTATATCCTGTTATCTCTGTCATAATCGTTCCTAAGCAATTATTCAACTTAAAAAGACTTTGCACTGAGCATTGCTAATGTCCTTTGGTTTCTTTGCCCATCTGAGCTGTCATATGGTGCTCTTTCCAAAACCACATTTGTAGAGCACAGCTTTGGAACTGTTTAATTTTCTGGAGTAGAGTTTATCATTAAACACTAGACTGTCATGAAAACAATTCAATATGCATGACCTAAATCTATTTGTGGTTAAATAGTAAGGTCTGGAGGTTAATAAAAAGAACTGCAGCAAGCTGCTCACGAGATAATTCAAGAAACTTAGAAAAGATCACAGAACTCCAGCCATTTTCCCATTATGCTTAAAATAAAAAGTAAATTTAGAAGTAAGTTAATACTTGTATATTACTATGTCATTAGGAGTATTGAAAGAGATTTCATTGTTTCAAAGGATAGGTGAAAGATAGGAGAACTATATGCAGTTGGCAAAAAACTACCTTTTTTAAATTTACCAGAATGTGGTGGTATTTTTTTTTTTTTTTTTAAGCTGTCCTTAGCGTTGTGACTGTGAATTGCTGGAGTGGGAAGGAGAAGAGACCTAAATCAGCTTCCAATTCAGCATTTAGGCAAGCACAGTCACTTCTCGAGTGCTGCTGAGTGTCACAGCAAGACTGGGAAGGGAAGTGGCACTAAACGACTCCTGAAAAGTCAGTAGGCTTATTAAGTCTTACTTAAAAAGTTGATTGGGGAGCTAATTTAGAGCTCCCCTGTCCTGCCTTTTAAGTATGATGAAAACCCTTAAAAGACTCTTGCTGGTGCTAACAGATTCAGAGTGGCATTGAGTGTAGACGTGAAGTAGGAACAGGGAAACACAAAGTTAGAAGAATTGGCTACCTTTGGAGTCTGTGCCTGTGCCTTGCTTCTAAAGGGAAAGAGAGAGTTAAAGGATATATTACTATCATCCGTTGACATTAATTTTTTGTTACTGTATTTTGAATCTACTGGGCCAGAGTCCTGCCATCAGAAGCCTCTTTTTCATCCACTTTGTCAGTATACAGAAGCCGAAATTGGGTCTAAATGTCATGCATACACGTTCTGATTTCCTAAGCAGTATAAAGGAACTGTGGGGTAAATAACAAACCCTGATGTGTACATACGGTGTTTTGTTGGTGTAATGGAATTCTGTTATTGTTCATGTGGCAACTGTGATACCACACAAAGAGCCAGCCAAGCAATCAAAAGATGGCATTGGAAACTGTTGTACATGCTCTAAATTGCTTCTAAGATGAGCCTTTAAAACTGAATGGCATTTCATAGCAAACTGCCTGCCCTTTTAATGGAAATGTCAGTCCTTTAGGAAGTTCTCGCTTAGAGGAACCATGTGGTAGACAATACTGCTAATGAAGATCTTCTTCTTTTGTCTCTGCACTTGCCCTCTCTTTTATTTCATTGCATAGAGATACCAGCCAGGACTCTTCAATTATGGGAATAGCTTTTCATTTTAACAACTGTTTTGTAGACATTCTTGCTAATGCATTTTGTCCGCCTTTGTTTCCCAGCCTCCCATTCCCATTGTCATCTTCTAAAATGACAGGAGACAGAGCTTTTTCATTAGGAGAAGAGCTAAGAGGAGACAGTACAGTTCAGGCAGTGCTTGGAAGAAAGAACAAAGGCTTGACTATTTAATTTTAAACTCACATTCATATTCAACAAGATATTTTTTATCTTATGGCCATTAATGGTGTACTAATTGGAAATATTTTGAGAGAATGAATTTTTAAAATATGACACCAATAATGTGACCCACAACAGGGTCTGAAAGTATTTTCATTCTCCATCGATTGTGTACCTGCTTACTTTTATCCTCTCCCAGTCAATAGATAAAATACATTATTATTTTAAACTTTGGTGAAGGAGGATTAAGATTAAATTTATACATGTTTCTCCTTCCGAGGGGAGCAAGCTGAACAGTATGTGTATAGGCAGTTACAGCACCTCTTGACTTCATAAACAGGCACAGGTAATGAACATCCTATTGTGTTTCCCAGTGCTGTGTCAACAGGAGTGTTGGTGCTGGAGCTGATTCTGCTATTAAAGTATATGCCCAATATTCCTTTTATGTTAAACATTCACTATGGACCATGAAAAGATGTCAGGATCTCTGTCTGCACATCTTCCTGAAGATTCCTCTTTATGATTTCAGATGTATTACATATAATGTATCTTGTGTGGATATTTGTAGGCATTCTTGTAAAGTTCCTTCCTCTACAGCACTTCTTCCTTTTTATCAGAAGGTTCTCATATGTCTTTCAGGCAGCTAAAAGAAGTGTTATGGCTCTTACTCTAAATAGATAAAATAATCCAGCTTTAAATCCATACCTACCAGCTGTAGAACAAGGAAATAGTTTAGATTGGAAGAGACTGTAAAGGCCATCTAGTTCCAAGACCTGCCATTGGCAGGGACATCTCCCACTAGACCAGGTTGCTCAAAGCCTCATCCAACCTGACCTTGAACAATTCCAGGGATAGGGCTTCCACAGCTTCCCTGGGTCAGCCTCTTCCAGGGCCTCACCACTTTCCAAGTAAATAATTTCTTCCTTATATCTAATCTAAACTCATCCTCTTTTAATTTGAAGCCATTATCCTTGTCTTATCACTACACACCCTGACAAAGAGTCCCTCCCCAGCTTTCCTGCAGGCCCCCTTTTGGCCCCCCATATGGGCTGCACTGAGGTCTTCCTGGAGCCTTCTCTTCTCTAGGCTGAACAACCCCAGCTCTCTCAGCCTCTTCACAAGAGAGGTGCTCCAGCCCTCTCATCGTCCTCATGGCCCTCCACTATCAGAAAACAAAGATCATTTGTACGTATGCCTCAACTTTTTGTAATGTCCCTTGCTACTATTAAAACAGAAAAACAATCCATAAAAAGATATTTCCAAGCAATATAGAAGTGATTACTAATCAGTCTGTAAACCATCCGAAAATTTATTTAAAGAATATTTATATCTTTGTATTTGTTTTGGAGGCCCATGAGATTATATTGTCTGTCTATAGATCAATAACGTGTGACAGGGCACATATATGGGGAGATTTACATGGATAGGTATTTAACAAACCCACTAACTTCTGTATTAACTAAATATAAGGCACAAATGGAGTGTGGCACTAAGTGTGATATTTTTGTCCACTAAGGGATATCTTAGACATTATTTCTAAAATGCAGACCATTTTAAATACGTATAGATAGTAAATGTGGCATTCAATCTCTGGGATCCCAGTAAGGGAAATAACAGGCTGAACCCCGGTATCACAAAACACAGACCTTTCGCAAATAAGCGTGTTATTAACATTACCACTATGTTATCAGAGTCTTTCATCATTCCAAATTGCGTGTTGAATTCACTTTCTGCATGTCATTTCTGTACTATTATTATTATAATCAGGAAGTTGAATGGATTTAATTGCTCCAGTTAGAGCTTACTCTAAATTTGCAATATATTATGGAACCTGCCTTAAAAGGGAGACAAACTAATTTTATTATTAATGATAGGCTGAAATAGATGAAAGAAGCATTATTCTTTCTGTGCTTCTAGTTAAACACAGCAAACTATGCTGGATATGCAAGACAATCCTCTAACATTGAAAAAGTGGCTTCCAGCTGAGACCAGTTTAGCATACACTTAACACCTGCTGGCTTACCCAGAGGGAGGCTCCCTTTTGGCTCCTCAGGCAGAGCTGCTGCCAGGGCACCACATGAATCGCATTTTGAGTGTCAGATGCAGTAGTGTGTAGGACAAACACACAGCGTGACACTCTGCCAGATGAGGACTCCACTAATTGGTCAGTCTCCCCTAGTTTCTGACCACCCGTTGACAGACACAATAACAACATCCCAAAAGGAGGAGTGGTTGTGCCAGGATGAAACAAACGCTGATGGCTTATCCCAGTTTTTGCTGGCATTGTGTTTCATGTTTGTGCAAAATAATGATGGTTTATGGGCCTGAGCCTATAAAGAGCTGTATAAGCACCTATATTACTGCTGATTCTGTCTTGAATACAGGTTCTGCTACTGATCTGAGAAGGGTTCTTGGTTCCACATTGCTTCCTTTCTAAAAGCACTGTCATGTTTTGGAATCTGACACAGTCTAGGGACAGTTACTTTGTTATCAGTGCCTCACAGACCATGGCAGCTTATGGTGGAAGTGTGCTAGGCAAATGCATAGGATGCTTCCCCCAGCAGACCCACTGAATTCTTTATTTCCCTAATTACTTGCTCTTCTCTTAGTCATTCAACTTTTTCAACAGCATTGCTTCAAGGTGGGTGACTGTGCACTATCAATGAATAACAACAAAAGGTGCTGTACTGCTCAGTTCAAACAGATGCACCTCTGCAGTGAACAACAACAGAAAGAACTGAGGGTCAACTGGATAAAGGCAGAAAAGAACATAAGGGTGTGTATGCGTTAGAGTTAGCATGGGGGAATGACAAAGGACAGTCAAGAAATCACAGATGTGTAAGTCTGTAGGAGCCTGAATATGAAGGGACTTGTAGGAATGCAGGAAGAGAAAGAGGGACCAGGGAGAGAAAAGAGTAACTGGAGAACCTAACTGTGGACTCTAAGCCATCACAAAGGGCAGATTAGTTTGCAAGATGAATTCTCCCTTGCAGATGTGTTCATCTGGGTGATACCTGGGGATATTGGGCTAGGGCGTAGCCTGTGGTAAAGGTTTGTAGAGAGACGAAGCATGGCAGTGAAGATGTAATGGGTCTGCAGAAAGATGCTGAAGAAAGGAGTAAACTGTACAAAGAATTATCTACTGAGATTGTCTTAATCAGTTTCTGCATCCTGACTTCCTGCCATTGCCTTCTGCACTGGAATGCACTTTTTGAAATTGTCTAACAAAGTCACATAATCCAGAGCTAAAAATAAGTGAGATGATGGAATCCAAAATGCCGATATGAAACCAAAAACATTCCCAAATAGAGTTCTTTATTATATTCCTTGACCCATACAATGGTGGCAGTGACTCTCTACTGCAGAGTTACAGGTGAATCCAAGCAGAATCCATTCTCTGTTCACTTGAGTATGTAAGATACATATTCAGTCGCATATGTTTAGGGACTGAGAGACCTGCAAACAGTGGATTACTCTTGTTCATGTAAACTTGAGGCCAGAAAGTGAGAAAGAACAGTAGAGCAGTTATCTTTCTGGAGGAAATATTTTCAAAATTTTTTAAAGCTGTGAGAGCAAATTAAACCTTCCTCAGTCTTCATTGGAGATTCCATGAGCATTACTTAAATACTAGCCTGATTGCCACAGGGTAGAGTGATAATCCCATAATCTAGTACCCATTTATAAAGAAGAATGAAATAGAGAGTAAAAGAGATTGCTTAATATTAAGCATATTCACCAAAAATGTTTTATCACCGAACATCTGTTACACAAGTAAAGTGACTGTGTCACTCAGCATTAAGATACACTCAGCATTAGGGTAAAATTGCTTCCTTCCAAGGTGGATTGGAATCATACAGGTAACTGTTGGGCTGTTTTGAATGTCCTCTCATAGATAGCCAAAGGAAATTTTCCTGTTGAAATGACAGGAATTCTCTGACATAACTTGTTCTGTTAGAGTGTATGTTGAGATGTCTTTATCATTTCAGTGATGAGCTTCCTCTCTGGCACCTATAAATGTATGTTCATGGTAATCACAAGCAGTATCTTGTCAACAGCTATCTGCCATAAGTGATCCCTAATCCACTTTGCAATCATTTTTAAAGCCTCTTCATTTTCACTGAAAGGATTGTTTTGTTTAGAAGAATTCTTACTAATGTGCAAAATTGCCATTAGTTAAATCCATTGTAGAAGCTGAAAAGGAATACAAGTATAAACCTTCACAGCTGGAGTACAGATAGATGCTGTGGATGTAGCTTACAGTTCTCATTTTTCACATGCAGCATATGCTTGGAGAGTGCAGAACAGATGCAACTTGCTTAATGGGGCAAATCGCGTGCATTTTATCTTCCTGATTCCATGTTTGGACAGTGCAGTCCCTCTTTACCTGTGCTTATTACAACTCCTGATACACATGAATAGCAGTGGCAAAATATTGACATGGCTTAGTTTGAGCTAGAAAATAAAGGTTGCATGGTTTTCCTGTTTGAAGTCTGCTAAAATGGGCGTTATGCAGTGTACAGGTGGCAGCAAAAATGCAGCCTTAAGTGTTTTGACTGGGCTTAGACTGCTGCTGCAGGGGCAGGGCTTGGCATCTGAAGGAGCTCTGTGTTATTATCTACCAGGGCTGGAGGCCATGGCATCACCTGCTGGTCTGGTCCCCTGCCAGACCTGATCTGGCAGCAGTAAAAGGACTTGTCTATGCTCCTTTCTCCACTGCTTGAGTTGCTGTGGGAAGATGAAGGCAATCCTGTAGGGCTTCACAAGTTTGGAGATGGAATAAGCATCCATACTGGACATGATTCCTGCTATTTTCAGCATTTTATATGTGAAATTCTCTCCAAGTAACTTGGCATGTGCCCACTTTCAGTGAAGTCATGCCTCTTCTTTGTTGTTCATCTGAAGTGCTGGAGAATAAGCAGATTCGGTTTCATAACCTTGCTGCCCTTTTTCCTGTGGTTTAGACTTCATACTATTTCTGCTTGTGCAAAGATTGAAAATCTGCCTTTTCCTGACCCTGTTTGAAATATAGGGGAGCCACACAAGTCTGTAGTTTACCTTCACACACTAATTGGAATTAACAGCAAAAAAGTATTTGTACAAGATAACATAAGGCAAATTCAGTCTCCTGTTCCTGTGGGTTTGTGGGCTGATTTAACTGTTCCTTCTCTAGAGTCTTTGTAACAATAGTTGACAACTGAATCTGATCTCTGTATCCTCCTCCTAAATCAAGATCTATACTTTCATATGTGGAGAAGGTAATGGATACGGATATGTTTACTAAAGGCATGCGTAAGAGATGCTAAGGCTTGAGGAATATGAGAAAAACAGATAATTGGAATAATTTTTTAGGTAATTACTGGTCTGAACAATCACACATTTATTGGGGGGGTGTTTTGGCTTTAGGTTATCTTTTGTTTTGTTTTTGCTGAAGAGCTGATAACAGTGGGTTACTTGAATGCAAAAATATTTTCTTGGCAGAAGTCAAACATACATCTCTAAAAAGTTATATTTTCTCTCTCTCATTTTGTCTTCTTTGCCTTCCCTGTTATTGATGCACATAATAAAACACTAGCAAAAAAAGACAAATCCACCCAAAAGGTCAAAATCAATGATCCTTTTACAGATGGCACCTTTGGGAATCCTGCGTACTTTACCATCAGCTTGTGTTTGAGACTGTTACTTGAATACTTGTTTTTTGATGACGAAAATCAATGACTTCTTTAAAGAAGACACCCTTGGGGCTAGAGGGATGCAGACTTTGAAATGTTTACTGGTCTGTGACTGTCTCTGAAAGACTAATAAACATATTTATAAGTTTATGAGCTACTATTTAATTTTATGGATTGGAAATGGTGTATGGTTTTAACAAGAATATTTAGGCTAATGTGCCCCAATGAGGCACATTCTGTATTACTTTGCAAATTTGCATAGAAGTTCTGATCCAAAACTGATTGAAATCAGCAGATACATTTGCATTAGGTTTAAATTTATCCCTGTGAAAAAGTTACTGAAGTCAGTGGAGTTATCTTATTAATTAATTTGATCCAGTAGCCAAATAATAAATAAATTCTCAAAATAAAAATATAGAAAATGCATTTCCATGAAGATGAGAATTCTATTCCTCTAAGCAAATGTTGTTTCCTGTATATTTATATACAAATGTGTTTATTGTTACACTGAGCTGCAAAAGACATTTGCCTTTTAAAAAACAGATGTCCTTCACCTTATTTCTTTGCTACTAATTTATGATTACATTTATTAAGGGCAGCATAATTTACTTCAACACCAGGGCATATCTTCCTTGATTTTCTTGAACAAGCGGGGTTATAACAGGCTCTTGTAACTTAATAGGACACTTGATCTGGCTATCCCGTGATGTGGCATTGAGGCTTTGGTGCTGGAGTCTGGAGAATCAGTTTTCTCACCAGCTGTGCAGACATAGATTTTGCCAGGAAAATTCTTCACTTTCTTGTTTTCTTTCCCAATGAAAGCTTTAGAGTTGTTTTAGTCTTGTGTTTTGCATGTTGGTTTTCAGAGAATCAGCCACAGAAATGAGTTTTTAAATAGACTGGTAATGGACAGTAGCCTTGCAGTAATTAGAACAAACTAATTTGTATTCGTTCTCCTTTGACTCTAGATCTAATCAGTAAATACAGTGATATAAAATGTCAACCCTAACCAACCAAGTGCATTGAAAGGATAATGGTAGATATCATTTATGAATTAAAACATGGGAGATCATGTATGACATTGAAAGACTTGCTGTATTATACAGTCCTTCCCAGTACTTACTGAGCTTGCTTGAAGTTTACTGATTTCAGCCTTGAAAATCACTATTATTCTGTCATGTTGAATGTCATCCTGTTCCTAAGACAGCAAAAATGCTTTGCTTTTGGGGACTGCAGGGAGAACTGCTGGATAATTGCTTCTGTTCCCCAACACTGTGCAAAAAGACAGAGAAAGGCTTGGAATGCCTCTGGAAATACTCAGTTGCAGTGGAGGTAGCTGGTGCATGGGATCCTTTCGTCTCTCTGCAGAACGGTGCATAATGAATAGTGCAGACACAAAGCTAGATGCTGCTCTTAAGGGAATAGTCTGTGCATCCATGCAGAATGAGGACTGCTCTTGTGCCCACTGTCAAATCGTCCTGACCCGCTGTAGGTTGACAGTAGTGGACAAGCTCTCACTTTTGTTCCTGAGCAAAATGGAATCTATTCTTTCCTGACTTCAAAAAATAGTTTTGAACAAAACCATGCTTATATCATTCACAACTGTTCTTGTGGCCATTTATTTTTTCAGTCTGTTCTCTTTGACAGGACAAGTTCTCAATCTCATTGTGTTTCATTTTCCCAACTATGTATTGCAAATGGTAAATCTTCTATCAAATTTTGGCAATTTAAAGGTTATCTTCTTTAATTCTCAGACATAGTAGAGAAGTTGACTGGAGATTGTATATATAATTGTGGGTGAGGGTGAGGCTGAGCCCAGAAGAGTTGGAAAAAAACTGCCGCTAGAACTCAACAGTGTTGTCTGGTTGCTGGTTGGACTATGCAGCGGGAATATGTGAGATAGCTATACTTACTCTCATATAAGTGTCTGATGATGGTCACAGCTAGTGAGAGAATGTTGGGCTCAAGGGAATTTCTGATTCTTGGCTGCTTTTATGATACTAAGTTATGACTCCTGACTTCACATCATTCCCCAGGTTTCCAACACAGACTGGATGGGCTGCTTTGTGCTGCCTGAATTCTGTCATGGCTCAGAGTTTTCATATGTGGATGAGGGTACACAAGGTAATTATATCACTAATTTTTAGTTCTTGAACATGCTGGAAGGTTTTGACATTCTGATGATAGGATTCATTTCATTATAAGTATGATGTTGCCTCTGTGAATTAACTCTTTCTTGAAATGGAGACGGGGTGCAAATGTTTTGTTGTACTTTCACTAAAATTCCCTGTGTCTTTTGGATGATGGGGGGCATTAACTTTTAAGAACCCTGCTGATGTTCAATTGCAGTTTGATGCAAGGAAGAAAGTGAGAGCTTGTCTTCAAACTCTTGTTTGACTTAAAGGCCATTAGTATTAAGTTTTATTTTCACACATATTAAGAAGTAAAAGTATAATTTTCTTCAGAGGCTTTGCTAAAAGTCTTAGCTTAAGGATTTTGCAATTGAGGCAGTAATATTATGTTGTTGGTTTTTTTTGTTTTGTTTTTGTATACCTAAGTAAAAATACACTGACACCGCTTGAGCAACTTGCAGCTCTGATGCTATTTCACTTTAAGAGGAACAATTGGTGGAACTTGTTTGATGTTGGCAAGAGAGTCATGAATCCCAATAAGGCCATGAATACATTTATTATTAATTTTCTTCTCATTCATTTTTAATTTTCTGTCAGATAGAATCAAAGGCAGAATTGGTGACTTCAGTGTTTTCTACCTTGCTCTATTGGCTTCAGAAGTCCTTTAATAAGGCAATTATTTATTCTGGTCATCACTGGGAAATCAAAGGTGAGGAAATCAGGTCTATCTAAACCTTGTAGTGAATTAATTCAAACAGCACTCACATTGTTGGATAGAGTTCATATCTCTGGTTCTTTAATTTTACCTGGTTTGGTACCTTTTCACTTTAGTTAGAATGGAGAGTTAAGGGAAACCACAAAAGGATTTAGTTTATAGGAGCAAGAATTACTAGAATCAGCAGGCATTCTGGCTTCTGGATTCAGAGCAGGCTGGCTCATTGTATCAGGAGGAGGCAAGTAGAGAATCTTTGAGAAGGATTTAACTAGTGCCCACAAGACTTCTGTTAGGAAGCTGTGGTATAGTACTGGCTGTAAATGTCTAGTATCCCCTAAAAAAAAAAAAAAAAAGGAGCAGACCTGACTTCAAGGCAATTCTCTCATCTAAGGCAAAAAAACTCACAGAAGTCAGTGAAGCAACTTGCATACACTTTAGTGCATCAGGTTTTCAAATAGAATATAAAATGTTTGTCTGACTCAAGCACATAGTATTTCTATTTGTATTTTTTCAGCAAGTGAACAGAAGATAGGGAAAACAAGTCACTGGTGTAGGAATGTATGTGTGTGTGATTGAGGAGGAGGAGTTATCTGCAAAGACAGCCACTGAGTAGAAAAGTTAAATTTGTTTTCATTTAACAAACCTCCATTTTACCTGCACAGATTTCTGAGTCTGGTACGTTAGTGAAGTATTTCTTCAGCTCCATTTATTGCTTTGTGTATGTTATTGATAGGATTCTACCACAAGTAGGAGGTAGCATTTATTCCATTTATAGGAAGTATATGAAAATCTCTTATTCACACAGCTTAGCTATCAAGATGTTACTGCAGTCTCTTTCTATTTTGTTTTTGTTCATTCTTCAGAATTCTGGCCTTCTATGAAGTTGACTGAACAAGAACTGAAAAGGAGAGAACATATCAAACCTGACATTTAAAGGTTCAAACCTTCAATGTACTGAGCACATAGTCTAAAGAAAACAATTATGGAATTTTCTTGTCTTGTATCCTGAATTCTCCTGCAGAACTCCTTGACACTAAGCTGCCTTACTGTAACATGATGTAGTTCAAAAGTGATTTAATATTCCTCACAGAGCAGGTAACACTTCGCTCTAATGCTCTGCATTGAGCAAAGCAACAAAAGGCTATGGGAAAACATTTAGCCATGTGCTCCTGAGGAAAAAAAAAAATGCCTCTGTTCCTCCCTGTCTAATCTTTCTGCAGATCAGAATGCTATCTTAAGAAAGAGGAATATTGTACAAGTTTCCATAAGTTTTATGAGCCAATTATTACAGATATAATTGTCAAAGGTTATAGAGGTCTATAGATGTCTTATTTTCCATAGGCCAGTGCCCTTTTATGCTCTTCTTTTATAGTTAATGCAATGCCTCATTTAATAATTGAAAAATAATTTATTTGAGTTAAATTGCTTTTTTAGAAGGCATAATCTTATCATTCTCATTTTTATAAGAAACTCATTTTAATTTGTTTGCTGTGCCATTCTCACATGAATTTAGGAATTTAATGGAGTGAAAATTGAATGCTGATGGCATCAATGAAATTATTAATTTGGTAACCGAAAGATTTATTTGGTTGATTTAGATGGAATTTTCAATACCCAGTTATCTTTGGACTCTATTAAAGAATGAAGTTTCACCAAATAACAGTTCTCACTCAGAGTTCCCCAGGATGAATTGAAAAGGACATCTTCATTATTGCTATTGATGTTAATGTGGAAATCACTTACTATTAATAAACCTGAAGGACAGATAAAGGCTTATTTTTACTCTCAGGAAGCTAGGTACCAAACCCTAAAAATGTTATCTTAGTGAATGAATAATACCTGCAGATAGCAGACTTAGCCATGCAGAATATTTTAACAGTTTACTTTTATCTCTACCAAGTCCCATTAGAATAATTTAGTGGGATAAAAATATATTTCAGGCATGAAAATAAGTTTGATTTATTTATTTTTTAATAAAGGTAGCAATATAACTATATAAAGAGACTATACGCAAACTTAGGTATTAGCATAGAAAAGAAGTGTTTACTTTCTCTTGTATTCCATAAGCCTTTACGTTTAGGGTTATGAAGAACCCTTCCATAAGAAATTTGATTTCATAGGTTCCGATTTTTTTTTAGAGTTATTAAAATAACTGTTTGGCACTGTAAACATTTATCTGTTTATATATGAACACTTATATATTCAACACCTGTTGCTTCCTGAAGAGTAGTAAACAGCAATAGGATAGCATGCCCTAGTGAAAGAGTTGCAGTCTATTTTGTTGTTTAAAACTGTCCTAGCTGATACATCTATAATCTAGAGTAATGTGCAGTGTTTCTACATTTGATAAATGTAGAGGAGAAGGAACTGCAAATTAAGCATTAATTGTCTTGAAGTTGGAGTTGGAGTCAGGTGTTGAAGGAAATCTTAGTGCTTTTAGAAGTCAAAATGGAACATATTCTTAAACAAACGCTAAAAATATGGAGTATGAAACTAATTGTACAGCAACTAGAAATACTAATACTGTGTCATGGATATAAATGATCATTTTCAGTTCATGGATATGTTATGTTACTGTAGCACCTGGAAGTATGTTGGGTATTAAATGATTCCTTGGCAATATAAGAATGGAAACTTATTTTGCTGTCATAAAACAGCAATATATATATATATATATATATATATATATATATATATATATATATATATATCTACACACACATATACATACATACATATATATATATATATATATACATGTATATTATTTTTAATGAAAGTTACATAGTTTGAGAAAGTCAATTCCTTTCAGAAGTTATGTTCCCAGAGTGCCGGATATTAATTGCTTGATTCTTCCACTTCTGATCCTCACATACTGAGGCAGCATATGCTCTTCTAGCCAGATAATATTCATCATGTGCCAGTTATGTGATTTTATTTATACGTTCATTGTTTCTCCATTCAGATTTGGTTTTGAAACAAGGAAATGAAAGATTTAATAATTTAAAATAGGCTGGAAAACAGTTAAATTTCCCCTTGCAAAAGGACATAAATACTTAAAGAGGAACAAAACATATCAAGGTCTCTGCATTGGTTTACTTCAGACTTGGAAGTGTTCAAATGTAGCAAACAGTAAGCAATGCAGTGGATGGGTAACCCACAGGCAGTCTAGAGCCTTGAATCTCAGTGCCTATTTACTCTTTATTCACTCTCTAGCCAAAAGAGTTATCCTGTAGTTCATCTTTTCCTTCTAGGGCTCTTCTTTCCCCAAACCTCTTTTCATTCAGTGAAGGCTCTTTTTTCTTTTATACCCAGAATTTGTCTTTGTGCCATAGTGTAGGCTGTCATGAGCAAGTTCTGCCTATGATCAGAAATTTCTTTGGCAATTTATACCTAGTTTGCTCTACATCCCATTGATATCAGTATGAATTTTCCCATCACTATCAAGAAGCTTTGATTCTAGCCTTATAGACAGACAAGAAATTACACAGATGCTGTGATTAGTACACAGTGAGGTGTCTACATTAAAATTAATCTCCCTCTGTCCACAACATTAGTAATGCCAACAAGGGTGATTGAAGTAAAAAAAAAAAAAAAAAAAAAAAAAAAAGTTTTGTTTAGTGGCCTAAAAGAGAATGCATGATACAATGATACATATATAATATATACATATATATATGTGTGTGTGTGTATATACATTTACACATACATTTAATTAAATGTTTAGCATTTCGCTGTTGAGTTCCAGGTCAGAGTCAGGGGGTAGTGCTCCGTGAAAGTCACATGTTTTAGAGGTTATAGCTTAATTCCTGATACAGAGCCCTCTACCCTTCTGTACTGTATGCAATTTGTGCAACCGGGTACAGGTGATATTCTCTGCTTAGGAGACACTTGGAACAGAAATAGCATGAAGACTAAAGCACTGTTTTATTGTAACAGACAATATCTCTCTCAGATCAAGGAGGGCATCATTTCTAGAGCAAGGAGAAGAAGTGCTGTCTACAGTATATCTGACCTTTGTATAAAAGTTTCAGCTTCTTGTAGTTCCACTGTCAAGCTTCACAAAGAAAAATATGTCCAGGACTTGATGAGTGAAGTTAAAGAAAAAAATATGTGTTTTAGACATGGGATAATTGATAATTGAGAAGGGCATTCACATATCATTCTCCTCCTTATTGTCACGTGAATTTTGATGGGTTCTCTAACTGCCATAAGATCATTTAGGGATAAGTAGAAGGGTTACAATTCCTCTTTCTTTTCCCTTCCTTTCACCCTTAGTAACTTAAATCAATTTACAAAACCTTTTGCACCAGAGCTGAAAAGCTGCCTCCATTCTGTGATCAACAAAACATCACTTTTAATTATTTTTACCACTTCATACCATGTACAATGAAGAAAAATGCTTTAGAACTGTATCCCAGACCAAAAATCAAGCTCAATCCATTTAATTATCAGCAATGACAGAAAGAGATTCCTGCCTCAGAAAGAGCTATGATACAGGCATAATTAGCTCATTTAACCACAAAGAAATAATTAGCCAACATGAGAAGACAAGAAAAAGAAGTTAAAATGGCACAGCAGTACATTATCCCCTTTTATTTCTGGCAAAACTATTATCACATGGAAAGGAGGGCTATATGATACTGACGTGCCAAGTGTTTTAGCATAATGAAGTACTAAGGTACAAACAGAAGAGTTCCTGAATTTCATCACCCATCTGAAGAACATCAGGCTCAGACACTTGTGAATTCTGAGATTAGTTTCTCCATCTTTAGGGGCTGATATGCATTTATAAATCTGACCCCCCAGTTAGCTATTTTACTAACAATGTAAAACATTTATCACACTGCAAGAGACACCAACACAAAAATCCAGGTGATTGTAAAATTAATTTTCTCATCATAAGGATGACATATTTTTAGCAGAAACAATTAGAAAGATTTCAGTTGGAATTAGTTCCCTTTAGTTTAGGAACTTTGAGGCAAATAGAAAGAGTTTGAATAGCTTTTTTTAATTTTCTGAGGTCCTGCAAACCTATCTCAACTTGACTCTAGTAGACCCCAGCAGTGTCACTTCATGGAGGAGTCTGGAGGAGTTCTTTCTTCCCCTACTTTCTCCTTATTCTTCGGAGCATCTGAATTGCTGCATTACTGTTGCTAGTGGAAGATATTGAAGATCCTTGCTGAGACTTGGAAACCTATTGATTCTACAGTGCAAGAGACATTTTCACTCACTGTGGAAGCAGCTTGGCCCTTTTAAAATTTTATCGGTAGTTTACTAGTTAATTACATTTGACTTGAAACTGCACAGTTAGTAATCTGATTAACCAGGAAAACTTATTACCAGAAAGACTGGAAGAATTAATATGTTCTTAAAATCATATTTTATAAACACATAACAGAACAGTATAATTAAAAGTGGTCTAAATGGGTAAAATATGTTCAGGTATTAACAATGAAAATTTTATGTCATGTACCACAGCACAGATATTTTTTATTTTTTTTCACTGTTTACAGCAATTAGATCAAAGGCAGTCTATTTTTGTTTTGTTTGTAATGAACATTCTGAAAGATTTTGGATTACTATTGATTCTTGACAGGTTAAAAAGGATGCTTTCATTGTCTGAAACTTCAGGTTAAAACTGGATTCCAAACTGCATATACCATGTTCTTCTTTCCAAGGTCAGTGTCTCATAGTATGGTGAGATTCTTCCTTCCTTTGTTCATTTAGGTAGGATGTAGGAGAACAAAGTTAACAGAGATCTCAGATAAGCCAGATTCAACTAAAGGGGATAGGTTAGGGTAGCACAGAATATGAATTGTGAAATGTGTTTTTGATTACCCAGGATAAAGATGTGCTAGACTGATAGAAGAAGCCCTGTGGGGATGCTAACTTTTGTACAGTGTTCTGGTCTTAAGTACAGCTGAAGGAGTTACCTTACATTAAGCGTTGCATTTGGGCTGTCTGTATTATGCTAACTATCTGTTGTACTGCAATTTCATTAAATATGTCCCCTTTCTCCCCATCTGGAAACTCTGTCTTAGAGATTTGAGGATATTTGTACATCTGCCCAGGAGGTCTAGAAACCTCACTGAATCTGAGTGGGTTGCAAAACATCTGAAAGTAACAGCCATAACCCTTTTGCCTGCAGAGATGAGCTCTAGAATAAATATGCTATGAGTCAGGCACTGAAGGTTTGCAGAACAATACTGTCTAGTTTGTGTTGTTTGCAGACGGGAGGCTTTCTGTGCGCCTTGAAAGTGCACTACCTGTGCACTTGTATGCATATGTATATTTGTATTTTTTATATTATATGTATATGATTGTATGCATATGTATATTTCAGTCTGGGAAACGTTGGAGTGTTTCAAAATGGTCCTAAGGTCTGGAGGCTGCTCTTGCAGAGCTGAGATTTCTCAACATGTAGACTTAGGTTTTAATTGAGGAGCTATTAAAAGAGAGTGAGGCCTCTGTGTGTAGTTTCAGAAAAGCAAAATGCTTTGTATCCATGGTAAAAATAAGTTAATAATGAAAGTGCTGACAAAACCTTAGCTGCAGTGTTGTGAACTTTGCTGTTGTGAAAACATCAGGATTAAGTAGACGTGTGTGGATAATAAAATCTCCAAGAAACAAATTGTCCATGAATGTATAATTATGTCTTTCTGTAGGATTTTAAACTCTGCATATTTCTTGTTTATATTTCACTTAAGCAACTAAAGCACTGTTGGCAGGATATTGTCAATGTTTAAAGCTATAAAAATCTTTCAAACAACAACAGCCTGAGGCTTTTTGTGTAGTACATACTACATTCACTATGCAGCAAATATCATTTTTACATGATGCAAACAATGTCAGAAATCAAAGGGAACACATATTGAAGAGAGCATCGACAGTCTTGAACACAGCCTGCCATCCTCTGGTCTTGGTGCAAGTCCACTGATATTTGTGGGAGTTGTTTCATTTTTCAAAAGTTTTTAAGACATTTCATAGCATAATGTTTGCCTCATCTTCTATATAAAACAGTGTAAAGAGGAAAGAAGTGTATGATTTTTTTTATTTTTTTTAAATCTAAGAATTTTAGCATTCGGCGTCAGCCTCATGAAAGATAATTAGTGTTGAGTGCACCTGTTTTTGCCGTGCAAAATCCTACAATTCACAAATGCAGATTCACTGAGCATGACATTTGCACGAGCAGCAGAAGTGCAAAGTGAAGTTTGCAAGTGGGAAAGATGCTGCAAGCGGTTGCTGGGCTTCATGTGTGCAGTTAAAAGGAGGCTAATAATGTAAGGCATAATACAGCAATA
Source organism: Anas acuta (assembly GCF_963932015.1). Lineage (NCBI taxonomy): Eukaryota > Metazoa > Chordata > Aves > Anseriformes > Anatidae > Anas > Anas acuta. The sequence continues at coordinate 7,077,135 of NC_088988.1, read as the reverse complement.
TTTATTATATGTACTGGGCGATCAGGTTCATTCATGATGTGTTTTGGCTCTGAGGGACAGGATTTTTCAAGTATTTAGAAATTTAACACAATAGGAATGCCTTGTGGATTTTACAGAAGTGCTTAGGTAGTTTAAATGTCTAACACACCATATGGCTTTAGGTACCTAAACACCTTGGCAACTTTGACCCGTGTTCAGTTCATATATTGAGGAACTTCTGTAGCTAACTGTACCTTAAGGCCTTGTCATTTTTCTTGCGAGTTCTGCCTGCCAAATATAACATTTTCATTAGGTAGTTGACCAAGGGGCTGTTCTCATAACAAAAGCATGGTCAAACGTTGCCTTCACTTGAGAAGGACATGTACTTCACAAGTGGCTAGGTGCTTGTGGTCTTTTTGTTGCTGATGATCATCCTCTAGGGCATGCTTTGGAAAAGGTGGAGTGTTACCCTCGTGTTTATTTTGATTTTCTGGTGGAGCAGTAAAGGGGGAAGGCGAGAAAAGGCTATTGAGTGCCTCAGTAAACGAACAGGAACACCACCTCTGATTTCTCAAGGGAATGTGCAGCCCTGCAAGAAATGTGTAATGAGTATAAAAAATGATGTTAATGCATCATTTACAGTAATTGAAATACTAACCTTAAAACATAGGGTTCATAAGTAAAAGACTGTGAAAGAGCAATAAGGCAGCAGAACATCCCCGCAGTATGAACACTTCAGTGCTGTCTGTTAGTGGCTAAAGAGAACGTGGTGGTCACTGGTATTATACTTGTGCAGAATTGTTAGTGATGTGACTAACTTTTTGCCACTGTAAATGGATACAGCCAATGTGTGGATTGGTATTGGGAAGGAAGGTGTTTACACCATTCATTAATCTCCCTTGTGTGTATAAAGAGAAATAGGTGAGATCTGACGCTGGGTTCTGAGCTGTGCTCAGTACTGTTTCTGTACAGATTACTACTTCCCCTATTCTTAAATTACTGTACAGTTTTGTGTGAAAACAAAATCTGAGGGAACTAACAAAGATTTTTAGATGCATGTCTGTGGCAGCCATGAAAGCCAGAGAGTCAAAAGAAATGTCCATTTAGTCAGTTCAGTATTGATACATCACAGAAATTTGTCGTGGAAAATTCTGTACTCATCCTGCAATTTCCAAAAACAAGTTGCCATATTTAATGAAATACGTGAATATAAAATAATATTGCTAAGATGTTGCATAATTCTAAATGCAGCCTTATCTTAAAAGAAGACAAATGCAGAGCATTTGGTAGCTTTGAGTAAGTATTTGGCACCATTTTACTCCTCCTATACCAGGACCTTTCCCTAACCAGGACCTAACCTTTCCCAGTTGCTCAGAGGAATCCTGTCAGTACTACCGCTGCTGCTGCAACTGATGTTTACTGGGAGATTGTATTTCTGGGGATAGTATTTCAGCACCCACAGATCAGCATTTCAATCAGTGGAACTTACATGGCCTTAATATCAAACAATCTTCAGGAGTAAAACCTGGGAGGCAGTACGTGAATGCCAACACTAACACCGGTTATAGCCACACTTTGGCTGTGCTATTTGTTTTGTATTGTTCAAAGAGAAGGAGAAGCACTCCATGAATCTACACTTGTCCACTGCAGTGCTTTTGCGGTTCCTGTGGTTTTGGATACTGTCATTTTTCAGAGAGAGGATTCTGAAATTGAATGGAGCCAGCATGGTAATTCCCTTGGTCCAAAAGTTCAGGAAACTGCAAATATCATTTCGGTTTTTTCATACCCATTTTGCACATAGCTGAACAGATTGAGTGGCTAATGCTAGTGGAATCTTCCAGTGTTTCTCATCTCACATACATACAAGCAAAACCCTCCTATTACTAAATGTTGCCAGATAAAATGCATATTGGCTGTGTCCTTGAAGAGAAAAACCTCGTGTTCCCTCAGAATCTGAATGATGCAATTAAAAACAACCCTGAAAGATTGCTGCTTATTGCTGTAATTTCAAACATCAAGTTATTTAAGAGAATAACAGTATTTTCTTTCTCTCTTCTGTTATGTTTCTCCTCTTGTCTCAGAAGGTAATTTTTAGTTCACTCAAGGCCAAAGACAAAGCAAAATAGATGTACTGAAACATATGAGTACCAGGGATGTGATTTCCTTGGCAATGATAATCCTGTCACAGCTGTCAAAATTTACTCCTTTATCCATATGACAT